>NW_026515956.1:0-57419 GCF_023601865.1 Aspergillus affinis | reverse complement strand
CGCTATCTAACTGAGATATGTGGGTTTGCCAAGCCGCCATATAGGGAAGGCGGACTGCGGCGGCAGTATCGCCAACAGATAATATACTCTGGTTATGTCCTGCCCTCCCTTATATCGTCGAAGGTCGAGGGCACAGGATAATGTACTCTATCTTGGAAACCATTGTGCTATTCTATAGAAGATGAACCATATTTACACTTGACTCTATCTACAGAGTACAGTTAGGAGCTGAGCAAAGCTGCTCTCTAAAGTTGTCCCTCAACTACTCCTACGTTATACCTAGCCAGTCCTCAGAAAGGATCTATATATAAAACGTTAATATCAACCAAAGATCTTTCATAGTCATTCGGATACATAAACCCAACACCCATGAAATATAATCATCTCCCCTTCACCCCCGCTGAAAGTTAATGGGGGTATGAGGAGGTGTCAACCCAAGACAGACCCGACAGGACTCATCCATTCTATCTTCGTCTTCGTGCCAGTACTCAATTCGCCGGTCAGGAGGACACATGCACCCTCTGTGGATTGCCGCCGCACACATCGCGACGCGCGTGACTTCGTAGTGAGTGCATTCGTAGAAGAAGCCGACCATATCTAGACACATTTTGGATGGGTAGTGCTATTTCAGGTATTCCTTTGCAGATATTTGGGTTTTGATTTGGGAAAGTGGGTTAGGTTGGTGATTTTGATGGATGCGAATGTTATAATTTTTAGTATTGCGGGATATGGCTCCTTTTATAGTGCTATATATGTGCTCTTTATCGAGGACCTAGTGGGCT
The DNA here is from genome assembly GCF_023601865.1 of Aspergillus affinis. NCBI lineage: Eukaryota > Fungi > Ascomycota > Eurotiomycetes > Eurotiales > Aspergillaceae > Aspergillus > Aspergillus affinis. The sequence goes on along the minus strand of NW_026515956.1, from coordinate 56,637 downwards.
AGAAGATACAGTAAAGGATAGGCCCGGGTAAGATGCCAATTGTTCTGAGATTGTGCTACCTGACATCCATGAGAATACTTTGGAAGTACATATTCTCCAGTTGGCATTGTACAGCCTTTAGGTTTCTTCTTGTATCAATTGCTTTGTTCATACAATGGTTAAGGAATCACCATTAGTCACCATTCAATTCTGGCTGGCGAGACAATGGACTGTAAACAAAGCTACGGGCCAAAAAATGGTCGATGTACTGTATAATCAGAGAAACCCAAGCACTAACCCAAGAATCAAGGCGAAAGCGAATCATGGGGCGTCAACCCCTACAATACCGACAGGACAGATCCGGTTCATCGTGCGCTGGGTTCCAGTAATCTCTTCGCCGGCTCGCAGGACACATAATTCCACTCTTGAGTGCGTCTGCACACATCTCAACGTGCGCTTCCATATGTCCGCAGAAGCCGAAATTTGTTAGAATATTCAAGCACATTTTGGCTTGGAAGAGATCTTTTGAGGTGTTTCCTTTTTCTTTTGATTTGGAAAGGTGGGTTGGTGATATTGTTGTCAGGACTTTTGAGGTTATATTATCGAGGGTAATGGTCGCCTTTTATAGTGCCATCTGTGCGCTGTCCATTGAGGAGCTAGAGGGGTTAAAAGAGACGTTCAGGTAGGATACCAATTGTTTTCATCACGGTGCTACCTGGAATTGATGGGTGCACTTATAACTGAATATTCTCTGAGGGCGTAAGACAACTTTCAAGTTTCTTCTATTGACAATAGCTTTGTTATCACAGGTAAAGAAACGTTATCAGTCACTGTCCATTGACAAAGACTTAAAATATCATCAGGATTTTGTCAGTACCAATCGCATGCATCATTCCACACAACGATAGTCATGAAGCGTCAATATCCCATTCATGCTGGCGAGACAATGGACCTAGAATATAAAGCCTGGGGCGGAATAAAGCCCCAGGCGGTTTCTACCTATGCTCAATGATCCTTTATCATTCTTATCAACCAGTCTTCCCTTGTTTCGACAAAAATAACCATAGCCGAAAGATTACACTAGAAAGTATTTCCATTTTTTATGAAACCTCCTCAATATACCCAAACAAATCAATCCCTCTTAACCTCCACCTTCTGCACACTCCTCAATCCCCAAAAACTAACCACGACCGCCAAAAACCCCCAACGCACAATTATACCACCAACCGGCCTTATACCCTATCAACAATTCCTCCATGCTATTCGTCTTCCCCGTCTTTTCCGTAATTTGCCTCGCAATCAACGCCGACGTCGCAATCCCCACGCTCTTACCGATCTGCGATAACATGTTAAACACACCACCTGCTAGCGCTTGGGTCTGCGCGGGAAACGCCGCCGTCATCACCAGAATCGCAATCGTGTATATGAGGTCCGCGCCGAGCGGGTTAAGCGCCATTGCTTGGAAGATACCCTGCCAGTAACCTAGGCCGTCGAGACGGCATAGCGTGGCTAGTAATAATGGGGCGATGCCGCTTACGAAACAAGCGATTGGAACGGCTATTGAAGGTCGTAAGAGGGGGAGAAATGCACCTATGGCTATGTGCGTCAGGAGCCCGCAGATTGGGGCGGGGAGGAAGTACAGCGATGCAGTTAGGGTGGATTTGCCGAGGACGTCTTCGAAGTAGAGGGCGGCGAGCTGTTCGCTGGCATTTAAGGCACCCCAGGATAGAAAGACGGTGATGCATATCGATGTGAATGGGACATTAGTCCATAGGGAATTGGGGATCAAGGCGGGTCGAGAAAGGCGAGATTGACGACGCATCCAGAGGCAGAATGCGGGTATGAGTGCTACTGCGACACAGAGAAGGGTTAGGTTTAGGGGTTCGCGCATGCTCTGACTAGCTTCTGATCCTGTGGCGACGTCTAACGCGTAGGAGAGAAGCGCAAAGCAGATGCTGATGAGCAGAGCACCAACCCAGTCAAGTTCATGTGCTAGACGAGAGAATGATGGTGGCCCGTCTATAGTAGTCGGGAGTGACCAAGCGACCAATGCAAGTATAACCGCGTTGAGAATGGCCGTGGCATGAAAACCCCAGCGCCAGCCGACTGTATCAGAAAACACACCTCCCAGGACCAAGCCCAGTCCAAAACCCGTAGCTTGACCACCGCCCATAGCAGCAAATGCAATACTACAACGGCGCGGGCTGATGCTCGCGGAGAAGGTGTGACCAGCGACGCCGACGGCTCCAGGCAGACAGAATGATGCGGCGAGACCCGCTGTCACTCGCCACGCGATGCGCTGGGTCGAGGTGGCTAAAAGCCCTGATCCAAGGGCATTTGCGGTCTGAATTAGACCACCAAGTAAGCAGGACCGTCGGCATCCTAGGACGTCGGCCATCGCACCGCATGGGAGTAGCAGGCAGCCACAGGCAAGCGCGAAGGTAGAGGCTGGCCGAAGTTGTAAATTTGGTGGGATATGTATGTCTTTGGAGATCACCAGGATGCATACAGTTAGGAGTCCAGCAAGGAGAATACCGATGCCTGTAATGCTGGTAAAGCAGGCAATGATTGCAACCGTTCGACTGAGCAGAGCAGGCGCCTCTGGTTCGGCTTCCACGACTATAGGTGAGGGCATGTCGATGGGATGTGGCTGTGTAGCCGAAACTGAATGGACTTTGGAGACTTCAGTAAAAGACATGATGATCCTGAGTTAGTCCTTGGTGGAGAGCGGGTGAATGGCCATAGAACAAGTCTTCAGCCTCAAGATCCCCGCAGTCGATCACCTGACGGCTATTTCTGCCTTGGTGGAGATGTAAAGACAGCAGTGCACTAAATTTGCCTATTATAGAAGGCAGTCTATTATATTAATACATCGCAAGTGCCTTAGTGACTAAAAGGATTATTGAAGATACTTAGAGATTACTGAGGGTTCTTACTGGATTATTTAAAGTAACTAGTCCAGATAATTAAACTTGAAGGATATCCCTTTTTTACTATAGAACCCTTATTATGATTAGGTTAGAGGTAAGAAATAGACATAGGAAGATAAAATTCTACTAGATTTTCTAAACCACCTTCTAAAAGAGGCAAAAGTGCAAAGAGATCCAAGATGTGTTGTGTTACGGAGTAGGTGGTCCACTTCTAGTTAATACCTCCTAGTGGCCTTTGGCGAGCCAATGGACGCCGAGAGTGCAAGTGTAAAGACCACCTAGCTAAATGGTAAAATAGTAGTAGATTGTGGGAGTTCATATTAAATATCCATACATAATTCTACCCCAGGCAAATGATAAAATCTATATCCCAAACCATCCGAAACACCGTCATGAAAACACCCACATTATGCACAAGAGAAAATATCAAATCAAAACACGAGATACATCAATCAGGTCCTGCCAAAAAACACCAAGTCATGTATGGAAAATCTATTAACAAGAGAAGGGTATATATGTGTCCGGGTGTATATATCAGATCGACACAGCAGCATGAAGGCATTGGATGCTACTGAGATCCATGTATTCAGGCTACAGGCGACAGCGAGTTTATCATAGCATCATTAATTTGGTGGTTCGTCGTTCTGGGAAACGTCGGGTAGTTGGAGGTGGCCCGTAACGTCCGTCAAGGAACGCTGGTCCTGGCATTCCCGGAATCTCAACGTCTGGCAAGGTATCTGGCATCCTCGGCACTGGCGGACGAGGTCCACCTCGACCTCTACCAGGATAGCCTGGTGGAGGAGGATATCCTCGGGAGGGCCCTCGAGAGTGTGCAGCCAATGGCGACGAGTTCATGGTTGGGCGACGCATGCGTGGAGGGGGAGTCGACGCGGCGGCCCTGCGAGCATCACGTTCGCAGTAGACTTGTCCGTTCCATTCGAAGTATTCTCCGTTCAGTAGAACGTTGCAAGTGCGGCAGGTCAGGCACTGGGGATGATATCTCCGCCGGTCACCTGGGCCGCGGCCCTGTCGTTCATTTGTCTCTAGGAACTGTCCCTCGATACCAGTGAGACAGCCCTGGCAGAGAGAGCCGTTGCGCTCGTGATAGTGCTGAGCGCAGAATGGCAGATCACGCAGGACATAGAAGTCTGCCGTTCGGAAGGGAATGCGGCATTGGTAACAAACGAAGCACTCCTTATGGTAACGGCCCGTAAGACGCCCGTCCGCAGAAGATACAGATTTCCCGAGGATCACCTCGCCGCAGCCTCGGCATGGCCCCTTAGGACGTGGCGACAACCGCGCGGCCGGATCGATGGAAGCGTTCAGCAGCTCGGGAGAAGTTTTCTCGTCGTGCGAGGGTTGATTGTGAAGGTGAGAACCTTCCTGCGCGAATCGTGGTTCTGCGGATCTCGGTTCAGGGAATGCCCTCTCGTTGCGTGAAGGCTGACGGATGTGAGACGGCGGCGGGGCCGATCGTGGAGGTTCTGGGGAGAGCCTAGGATCCCGAATGGGCTTCTGAGGGAAGTGGGACGGCTCCGAAGTCTTGGATTTAGGAGGTTCGGGAGAGCGTCTGCCATCCCAGGATGGCTTGAACAAGGGGGACGGCTCTGGCAGCCTGGGAAGAGACTTGTCATCCTGGGACAACTTGTTGAAATGAGAGGGCGGAGGTGATCTCGCCAGTTCCGGAGAGAGGCGATCGCTCTGGGGCGGTTTGCTGGGAACGTGAGGAATAAAAGGTTCCGGAGTGGGCTGCGGTAGTTCCGGCAGATATTTGTCATCCTGGGAGGGTTTGCTGGCAATGTGAGAAGCCGGAGGCGGGGACCTAACCAGCTCAGGCGAAAGCCGATTGCTCTGAGAGGGCTTGTTGGAGATGTGGAAAGGAGGCTCCGATGTAGGCTGCGGCAGCTCTGGGAGATATTTATCGTCCTGAGACAGCTTATTAAAAGCGTGAGAAGGCTCAGCCGGGGATTTCGGCAGCTCTGGCAAGTACTTGTCGTCCTGAGACGCTTTGTTCTGCAAGTGGATAGGAGGAGCCGGTGACTTGGATCGTTGCGGCGGCGAATGCTCGTCCTGAGATGACTTTGCGCTGTGAGAAATGGGCGGCGTTGGCGATCTCGTCACCTCCGGCGTGAATCTATCAATCCAAGAGGGCTTCTTGGCGATATGGAAAGGCGCTTCCGGCAGGAAGCCCGACACTACTGGGGTGAGCTTATTCTCTCCCGACAGCTTATTCTGGACGTGGTATGGTTCGGGGAAGGACGTCGAAATTGATGGCAATTTCTCATCCTGTGACGGCTTCAGTGGGAAATGGAAGGCTGACGGTGGCGTGGACGTCTCATCCGTTGATGATTTCCTGGAAATATGGAACGGCTGCTCGACTGAGAATCCAGGAATATTAGGGTAGGGTTTCTCCTGGACCAACTCCTTGGCAAACGAGGGCTCCGGCGAAGGCTGGCGCAAGTCAGGGACATTCTCCCGCGATGGTCGCTGAGGCACGTGATGTGGTTCGGGAGACGGGCGGCGGAAGTCGGGCACAATGTTCTCCTCACGTGACTGCTTTTTGGAGATGTGGGAGATCGATGGCTTCGACCTTAGTCGCTCCGGAGAAAGCCGCTCGGTCCATGATGGCTTCTTAGGAATGTGAGAGGGCGAAGGAATGGGCGCGTCTAGGTCAGGGAAGAACCTAGTCCCCCGAGACGGCTCATCCTCGAAGGCGGAAATCGGGGGTGCCAGAGCCGGTACGACCGGAAGGTTCTTGTCCTGCGATTGTTTGTTGGCGGTATGAGACAGCGGAGCCGTTGCAGACCGTGGCAGCTCCGGGAGGTTCTTGTCCTGGGATTGCTTGTTCTGAGTGTGAGACATCGGCCCTGTGGCGGACCGCATTTTGCTTGGGAGCTCCGGAAGAGCCTTGTGGGTTTTATCCGGGAGCAAAGAGACGCTGCCGTAAAGAATGGCAGGGTCGGTAGGGGAGTCCGGACTGAAAAGAGGGTCCCGAAGATGAGGGGGCTCGAGGTCAATCGGGCTTTCAGTCTGGTCCCCTGTGTGCAGACCATACTGCTGGCGCGTGTCAATCCGTGGCTCTTCGATCACGGGCCCCAGTCGAGCTTCTTCCGAAGGCTTTCGACGCGTGCCGGCTTCCGACGCGACGCTGGAAAAGGATGTTCCGCTGCGCAGGTCCGACGGCGATGATTCCGAGGATACCGTCGAGTTCTCGGGGGCCTGTTCCGGCATGTCCAACCCCAAAGAACGAGCAAAGTTTGATACGGAGAGAGCTCCTTCGCTTGTAGCGTCAGACGGTTTCCTCTGCGCATCACCATAACCCTGACTGTCGACGTCCGGGGTCGAGGGATGCAAGTATGTGCCAGTGGTAGGAGATTTAAACGGCTTGTACTCGGTTGGGGGGTTGATAGAGGTAGAACGCTCAGGGTACTCAGGGGGGTCAGGTAAGCGTTCAAATGACGTTTGTGACGGGCTCCGGAAGAACAACTCGGCAGATCCTCGGTTGCTGCTGAGACGATCCGAATCGGTGTGCGATGATACCCGCAGCGGACCAGAGTTCAACTGCTGATTGCCGGTTTGCAAGTTCGTTTGATGCCAGCCTCCCAAAGTAAAACTCCCACCGTCCTCCTGTCGATCATTTCTCGACTCACGCGACATGTTGTAGTCCGACACGGAATACGACGTGTGGTGCAGAGAAGGGACAGGAGGCGCGTCGTCCTGCATGTACTTGTACGGTTGGTTGACACTCCCAAAAGACGGTCGCCGACCGGACATCGCGGTCGATCGCTTCGAGCTGCCGTCGCCATAACGAGAGCTTGCGAATGAAGTCCGGTAACTACTCTTGCTGTCGATTGAGCTCCCATACTTGTGCGAAATTCTCGGCAGAGACGACGGCTCATCCTTGGGCAATGGTGGCGGCGGAGCATCGCCACTCAGGTCTATCGGAAGGGGGGCAGTCGCCGGAGGTCTGCTGTTGCTGTTGGTATATGAATGGGAGGGTATGGGCGGGATCGGGTTTGAATCGGCCAACGGGGTCATGGCACCGGACTCTTTGTCTGACATGGAACGCGGTAGAGGAAAGCGAGGAAGGTCATCCGAGCCGACGGTAACAATCTCTGACGTATGTGGTTGAATTGGAACGGCTGTTTGGCTCTGCTGAACTAGTCGCAGCGGGGAGGGTTGCGGGGAGAGGCCGGCCGGTTCGTTGACACCGATGGCATTTTCCGGTCGCAGGAAGGGTCGGTCTGAACGTGTTAGGCATATCGATTGCAGTCAAGCAGGGTTCAACGCAACATACTAGCAACCGAAGGGTTGATGGGAGCAGGAGGACCCGTTCGCCCCGTGTTTCTCGGTAGAGCATCATAGTCGGACTTTGAGGACGGCGGGGGAGCAACTATGGCAATGCACAAATAGAGTCAGTAACTTCACAGTGAGCAGTATTTGTCGGATCGATCTCACCTGGCTCTGATTTCGCACAGACATGATCTCCCATGGCCGAGATCTCAACGTCAATGCCACAATTGGAGCATTTGATCATGGGCAACAAGCCCAGTCCCATCGTAGCTGCCATTTCGACCAACGCTAGGGACACAACAAGATCGGTTCATCGAAGGGCAGCACAGTCCGGAGAATCATAAGGAGGCGTGATGTGTACAGTCGCTAGCAGCTAGGCAGGGTCCTCCTCGCGCCTGCTCGCGGGCAGACAGCCCCAAATATCAACACACACGCACACAGTATGGAGCTAACGGTGCCACGGTCTGGGCGGTCAATAGTCCGGAGTCGAGAGGGGAAGAGGAGGAGAGGTAGGAGGAATAGTCAGAGACCGGGGTGGTTTTTGTCGCAGAGGCTAGAAATCATCGAGAAGGGAAGAGAGAAAGAGGGGAAGCTAATAATAACAATGAGGCAGAAGAATAAAGATTAATGGAAAAGGCGAAAGAATAACAGTTGTGTTACTACGAGACGGAGAGGCCCAGCGTAAGAAGCGTAGCGCAGAAAGTGGAGTGCGAGAAGGGACCCTCGTGCGCCGATCGTGGTTTAGCCTGGATTAGTCTGGATTTAGCGCGCTGGTCACCAGTCGCCATTGGTTTGGCCCCCGTCAGCCTAAGGCAACACGCGTTCCCGCTCGAACTGCGCGAGACTGCATGTCCCTGGTACCACCTGGTTCTACCGGGCGGGCCTACTGAACTGAAGTACCCTATACTTATACGGAGTTTGCAGGGAGTTCCAGTCGGCTGCTCCGGGGAGGGTTTGGCTTGGATTGTCTGCAGCCACAGGAGGTACATGCTATACCTAGGTAGACCGGTAGTACATACTGTACAGAGCACACTCCTTGAACCTACCTACTCGGCCTAACTACTACTTCTGCCCAGGTCCCTTCTCTCACATCCTCTCCTAGCCGTTTACTATGTGCAGATATCTAGCCATCCCCGCTTACTCTGTACGGATGATGTATTTTTATCGCCCCCTTTTTGCGTTTCCCACTGCGACACATGTCAGATCCCCAAAAGTCTCAAGCCACGGCTCAGTGCAACAATACTCCCCATTATGACAACCCCCTCAATCAACTAACTTTCTCATATCCACTCTTCGGAAGATTCTTGATTTGCCTCCAGACTCTGGAGTCTGCAATAACCCCTGAACCAAACCGGGTTACCATCGGCTGTAGATCGTCCTCAGGGGGGAAAGCAGCGAACGTCGCCAATCCCCCCCCCCCCCCCCCATCTTGCACATCCCGTCTCTTCTGTCATCGATCAGCCGTGATTGTCTTCTGATCCTGACCGGTTCTGTAATCTGTATGAGCTTCAGCCCGTCCCGGCTGAGCACGACCCTCTTGCTGTTGGATTTCCTGCGCCTTGTGGTTTCATGCAACGAAGAGTTTTTTGGCCCTTTGGACCCCATTTCGCGGAATCGTCCTCATGATGAATACACCAATCCCACCCCGGGACATCCACTGGCTGAAACTTCGATGATGTTCCAAAGCAAGGGCTGAGTTTCACAATCTATAGATATCCCGACGGGGCTCGGGGTATGTCGATCACCGCCCGGAGAAGTCCTGCCTATCACCACCTCTGGGAACCCACAGGACACTCAATTTTTGGAAAACCTCCGATTCATAGAGTCGGCGATCCAAAGTTAGCTGCTGCCATATTGTGCGTGACATGGGAATCCAATAGTTTCCCTGGTAAACTATGCCTCCAACTTCGTACGGTCCCTCCAACTGCGCAATCGGTACTCCATGCTGGCCCGAATCTTAGGTCAGGAACGGTGAATCGGTCCCGTGGCTCGCGAATGGTTCGGGTCTGCTTGAGAGTGAGACCGTTGACAAATTTCCACGGATCGCTTGTCCAATCTGTACCATGTCCATTCTCCAACGTCATCGCGATCGTGTAGTTTCTAGCCTAGCTGACTACATCACTTTATCGGTACCGGGCTCCCGGTAATCCTTCGTGACTTCATCTGACAGAATGCCTCAGAAGGCCTTGCGAAAGCCTTAGCTGGAGCCGCAGCCCGTTTCACCAGTGTGCCTGATCATGGGCCCTCTGGAGGAGCGATGCTGACACATAAAACCCTCGCAGCCGTTGGTCGGTATGTTCACAAGCCAAAGCCGCTCGGCAGGAACAGTCGGATTGGAAATGGATGGTAGTTGCCAACTGCCATCCGTAGCAATCCAAACTCTGAACCATTCCACCGGGATCATGGATGGCAAAAAATGAAACCCCAATGTTCAGCAGAGGCGAGTGGCACAAGTCCAGCAGACTTCAATAGACCTGGAGAACAACTCAAAATGCAAAGTCAAAAGCCGAGCAAAGGCCCTATGCGGTGGCCAAGGGGTAATGCAGCATGCATAATGCATCCCTCCGCAAACAGCCACACCAACAGGGCGAATTCAGGGGTAGAGAAGGCGACCGCAACCATGGAACGTTCTGCCGAGCTTTCCGCACACCGCAACAACGGCCGCGGTGTCCGAATAATAAGACGGCACGCCCATCCACGGTCGCTTTTCTGCATTTCTTGCATACCGCTGAAATAGATCTCAATTTCAGCATTCTCGTAGCCGGCTACAAATTACGCAGTACTCCATACGTTCTGTCGACCGTCCTGAGTACCAGGGTGCAGCACTGCAGCCTCTAACCGAGTCTCGACCGAAATCCTGGTCTCTGGCGGACCCCGAGGGACACCTGGCCTAGGCCCACACTCGCAGGCCGATAACGCGCAGACCACACGCTGTCTTGGTCCTGTTCCTGAGGGAACAATCAATCAATTGAACTGGTGGTTGGTGGAAAAGTTTTTGTTTCTCGTCTTTGTCTACACCGGAGTAGATTGCCAACTCATAGCTTGGCATCCGTGCTGTACAATTGCTAGGGCAAAACTAAAAGTTTTTCTCTCTCAGAAGACGCCAGGGAGGTTCACGACTCAAGGGACAAACACGTTGAACCTGCAGGCAGCATTGGCCGGGCATTACGATTAGCCTGAGGACCCGAGGGGTATCGTAGTTGGTGAGGGTCCAGGCAACAGTCCATTCGTATCCACAGCAGGGTAAATTCTTTTGAACGGTGGAATCAGTCAACTTGTGCGGAGTAGAACACATGTTGAATAAAACAATTGGAAAAAATGGAGCAGATGACAAGAATTGATCATGCATTCCTGCATGGATAGTTATCCTCAACGCTCAACGAGGGGCAGGCACAGAGGGGCAGATACGAGTCGGACTCAACTACTCCGAATTGTGAACATGCCACTGTGCTGTTCTTGACCGCTGGTTGAATTCTCAGGCTGGAACGGACGCTCATTGGTAAGCTGGCAACTAGTTCATTGCGACTTCGATAGACGAGAAATTAGCCAGCGACTTGCGGAGCAGCACGGGTGCGGATGCCAAAGGATGGGACTTCCCCGTGACTGCGGGCTAGCCGTATCCAGCACTTTAAATATCCCCCTCGCCTTCCTCTTTTTCCTTCCTTCTTTCCTCTTCCACCATCCATTGACTCGTCTCCATTGTCAGTCTACGCCTTCAATTTTGCTCAATCTGTTCAGATCACTTCTCCCCGAGGTGTGATCACTAGAAACCGGCAAAATTTTCGGCACACAGCTTAACTCGTAAGTGCTCCCCGGATTCTGCCATTTTCCCCGGATTTGCGCCTTCCAACGAACGCCCATCGCTCTGTATTCACGTTGAGACTAACTTCTGTTCTAGGCGTCACCACCCGTTCAACGGCCGGCGCTCATCTTCCCGTGGGGGAGCACCGGATAATTCACTCTACATACAGTAAATCATTACTGTTCACAAGCATCCTCTTTCCGTCATCGACAAGTACATTTTCTTTTCACGCCCCTATCAAACTTCAGTAAAAAAAACTACAAACCTCGTGAATTTGAAAATGGCCCCCCACGCAAGCTCGGATGTTGCTGCCAATGGCACCGTGAACGGGTCGGCTCGTACGCAGGCCGCTCCCCTCTTTACCGTCAACTCTCCCAACGTCGTCTACACCGACTCCGAAATCAAGAGCAAGTATGCCTACCATACCACTGACATCACTCGCACCGCCGACAACAAGTTGGTCGCTACCCCCAAGGCCACCACCTACGACTTCAAGGTCGACCGCAAGGTGGGCAAGGTCGGTGTGATGATGGTCGGATGGGGTGGAAACAACGGTTCCACCGTCACTGCAGGTCTACTTGGCAACCGCCGCAACCTCGTCTGGGAAACTCGCGAGGGCGAGCGCGCGTCCAACTACTACGGATCGATGGTTATGGGTTCGACCATCAAGCTGGGAACCGATGCCAAGACCGGCGAAGAGATCAACGTTCCCTTCCATGACATGCTGCCGATGGTCCATCCCAATGACCTCGCCATCGGCGGCTGGGACATCAGCAGCATGAACCTCGCCGATGCCATGGATCGGGCCCAGGTCCTCGAGCCTACCCTCAAGCAGCTCGTTCGCAAGGAGATGGCCGAGATGAAGCCCTTGCCCAGTATCTACTACCCGGACTTTATTGCTGCCAACCAGGAGGATCGTGCCGACAACGTCCTCGAGGGTTCCAAGGCGAGCTGGGCTCACGTTGAGAAGATTCAGCAGGATATTCGGTAGGTTTTATTGAATTCAGATGATTGTGGGGCGGTTCTAACCTCTGTGCAGCGACTTCAAAGCAAACAACGGCTTGGACAAGGTCATCGTCATGTGGACTGCCAACACCGAGCGTTACGCTGATATCCTGCCCGGTGTCAACGACACGGCTGACAACCTCCTCAACTCGATCAAGACTGGACACGAAGAAGTTGCCCCGTCCACCGTCTTTGCCGTGGCTTCCATCCTGGAGGACACCCCGTTCATCAACGGATCGCCCCAGAACACTTTCGTTCCCGGAGCGCTCCAGCTGGCGGAGCAGCGCAACGCATTCATTGGTGGTGACGACTTCAAGTCCGGCCAGACCAAGATGAAGTCGGCCCTGGTGGACTTCCTGATCAACGCTGGTATCAAGCTTACCTCCATCGCCAGTTACAACCACCTGGGTAACAACGACGGCAAGAACCTGAGCTCGCAGAAGCAGTTCCGCTCCAAGGAGATCTCCAAGTCTAACGTGGTCGACGACATGGTGGCGGCCAACCACCTTCTCTACGAGAAGGACGAACACCCCGACCACACCGTGGTGATCAAGTACATGCCGGCGGTGGGCGACAACAAGCGGGCTCTGGACGAGTACTACGCCGAAATCTTCATGGGCGGACACCAGACCATCAGCTTGTTCAACATCTGCGAGGACTCGCTGCTAGCGTCGCCCCTGATAATCGATCTGGTGCTGATCGCCGAGATGATGACCCGCATCAGCTGGAAGGCGGACGGCGCCGAGGAGTACAAGGGCTTCCACAGCGTGCTCAGCGTGCTGAGCTACATGCTCAAGGCGCCTCTGACTCCCCCGGGCACCCCTGTGGTCAACTCCCTGAACAAGCAGCGCAGCGCCTTGACCAACATCTTCCGTGCCTGCGTCGGATTGCAGCCCGAATCGGAGATGACCCTGGAGCACAAGCTGTTCTAGGCTGATCGTCTCTTTGACCGGTCTACTATCTACCTAGCTCAGACTTAAGCCAACTTTAGCCACTCTTTTATATATCGTTACCTTGCACCTTGAGGTATTCTGAACCGACTCAATTGTCTTCTCTATCTAGATAACGTGTAGAAGTAAACTCCTATTTAGTCTTGCCCAAGTCCGAGTAGGCGTTCAAGGCCAACTGCCCCCCAAGGTGCGCGTACAGCACATTCCCCTTGATCTCGCCCTTCTTGATCAGATCCACCATCCCCGCAAAGCTCTTGCCCTCGTACACCGGGTCCGTGATAAACGCCTCCATGCGCGCCGCATACTCAATCGCCTCCCACGTCTGCTTATCCGGAATTCCATACGTCCCCGCATGATAATCCTCATTCAAGATAATATCCACCTCCGTGATATCGTCCTCCGTCAACCCAATCTGCCCCGCCGTGTTCCTCGCAATCCGCAACACCTGCGCCTTCGTCTCCTTCGGTTTCGCCGACGCATCGATCCCAATGATCTTCTTCTTCGCCTCCCCGGGATACAATTTCTCAATCAACTTAAACCCCGCCACCATCCCCGCCATCGTCGACCCCGTCACCGCGCACACAATCACTGTCCCAAACTCAATCCCCATCTCCTGCTCCTGCTCCCGAACCTCAAACGCCCACCGCGCGAATCCCATCCCGCCCAGCGGATGATCCGACGCCCCCGCGGGGATGTAGTATGTCTTCTCCCCGCGCTCTTCACACTCCGCGCGAACTCTCGCTAAGGACTCCTTGTGTCCAATCCCGAACCCCTCCGTATTCAGATTCACATCTGCCCCCATTACTCTGGAGAGCTGGATATTGCCGACATCGCTGTATCCTTTATCTTCCCAGTCGACCCATTTCTCCTGGACCAGCCGAGCCGTGAGACCCAGGTGTGCGGCGACGGCGGCCACTTGGCGCGTGTGGTTGCTTTGGACCCCGCCGATCGAGATCAGCGTGGTGGCTTTCTGGGCGAGGGCGTCTGCGACGAGATATTCCAGTTTTCGGGTTTTGTTGCCACCGAAGGCCAGGCTTGAGGTTAGGTCTTCGCGTTTGGCGTAGATGGTTGCGCCCTGAGAACTGGGGGAGGTGTTTAAGTCGGTGGAGATTCGGGGGAGGGGGTGGATGGGCGAGGGGTAGAGGGTTAGTGCGTGTCGAGGGATTGAGGAGAAGGGGGGAGGGAGGGGGACGGTGGATGGCATTTCAGCTGAAGCAGTTATTGTATTTGTATGGATGTTTGAAGTTTGAAGTAGATGTAAGAGCAGAGGAATGAAGTAGATTGAGTGGGTGTATGGGCAGGTGAGGGGTAGGACGTGGTTATATACTCCTCTCTATTCTGACACTCGGTACTACTTACTCTATCCGTGAGTAGTAGAGGCAGAACAGGAGCAAACGCATCAGATGAGGAGAAGGTTTCCCCGCCGGAGAAGCACTCCCTCTCCGAAACATGACAGCGCTCGATGATCTCGGCATTCAAAGGATTTGGTCGTCCGATGGCGTGAACGGTCGGATCTTGTCCGGATATGTGCCTTGGCGAGTGATAGTGATAAGAGGGGTAATTTTCCTAGGATGGAAGGTAGGGTTATATTCTATTACGTATTAACTGATTATTACCTGTTCCTGGGGTTGATATGCGTTGCGAAAAGTATTGTCTGTAGGCGGAGATGGTTTAGAAGAGGAGATACTGATACTCATACTATCCGGAATACTTTTTGGTCCGTAGTTGGGGTGAACGAGGGAGATTAGATAGCGCTTATCTGGTGCAGTGGAGGTGTGGAATTAGTCGGAAATCGGAATACATCTCTTTTTAAGGTGCTATTTATCTTATTTGGGGCAAAGTCTCTCATAAAACTGGCTCTTGTCGGGTTCTATTGTCATGTTCTGGTGGACAGTTAAATATATAGCTCTGCCCTGAGGATGTTATCCTATTTCTCTTCAAACTGTATGAAACCTGTGGACATAGCCCCCCTGGGAATTAATTCTTAACCCTCTGAACATAAACGTTTTTTACCCATCCAAATCCAAGCATGGAGCTTCTCCGGTCTCACTACTTAGTCTGCGACCTGGTTCCCCGAGATTCCTGCTGCCGTTTCGCATAATACTGCAAGTGATTTCTCAATCTCTTCAAAAACATACTAGTTTTTAACATTGGCGGATTCGATAGACAATTCTCCCTGCCTCTCTCATTCCGAAAACAGCACATAGGCGACTTAAGCATGGCTTGAATGAACGTATTTGGGTGGGAGGCTATGTGTAAATGGCACGTTTCTTCCAGGTAAGAAATCAAGGAATTACATATTCTCGATCCGACGCGTTGAAAGCTTCTGTCAGGGCCCATTCTGATCACAAATTTCTTTGGTCTTGTTGTAGAAATACAACGCCTCCATTCTAGGCGACCTAGTTTTCGGATTTCTTCAGTGCCTTGCTAGAAATGGTCCGACTCATCAGAGCTGAAGGAGGCCTTTGCTAAGCCACCTGCCCTCAGCTATTACGATTCCAGCAAACCATTGCTTGTTGCCACCGATGCGTCAGGATATGCGATAGCCAGTATCGTTTTTCAATCCGAGGGCCGCGCAGGCACGGCGGGAGGAGGCGACGGGCTCATCGTTCGCCGGGATTGCGAGAAGGAACGCAGTCTTTCCGCCACGGATGGTGACCGTGGTTTTACCGCGGAGAGGACCGTGACGAGGATGTGTTCTGTCCGTCACGATTCCGACCGGAAGCCTCAGAAGGCGATTTCGCCGAGCTGGTATCCAGTACCGTTTCCGTTTCCAATGCGGGCATATGCTCGCTCTCCGAGGAGAGCGCCGCCGCCGCCTCCTCGAGCTGCGAACGAGCAGCTTCGCGCTCATTGCGCTGTTGCCAAAGGCAGAATCGAAAAACGTCAGATCAACAGATTCCCACGGCGCCAGACAACTCTTACAAGGAACCACCCCAGGCCGCCGCCCGGGGTCAGGACGAATGATGGCAACTCCTGAAGTCATTTTTATGCAGGACTAAGTCCGTGGATAGATCTAGCTGTTCATTCGGACGGATTTTGGTTGAACTTTTCATGATTGCGACGAGTCACAAGCGGACGACCGGTAGCCCGCGCGTGGTTAGAAACTTCCGTCAAAGCTGTTTGAGACGATCTTGGACACTGAACCGCCGGATGCCGGCTCTGAACTTCAATCTATAACAGTAGACAAAACGGGTCCAGAGTAGGCTCATTTGCAGGAATTCGATTGTCGCCTGGGTGCTACCGTAAGCATAACTGGCGTAGGCTACGAACAAGACATGGTTGTTCTCTCTTTGGCCATTGAGTCGCCAAATTGTGCCATTCGTATGAGATGAGAATCGTTGACGTCTACGAACTCACTCTTTCTTTTCGAGGCCTTTGAGATCGAGGGGGCTAGCCCCTTGTGCGAAACACAGACGATATTGCACTGTTCATGCGGGTAGAGGCACCTGGCCATGCACAGCTTAAGCGTGTCTATGGCCTTGCTCACTTGAGCTGGTCGATCTTTTGACCAAACTGCCCCTGGATCCTTTCGCTTGATACGTAGCAGGGAGACATCAAGGTATAAGACGAAATCCCGTTAGACATCGATACATATCCCGATAGAGTCCGAAGCCGTCAAAATACGTCAGAATGAATAGAGGATGACCCAATATAAAAGGACTCCCTAGATGGAACGGATTTGACAGCCTAACAATAATTAGTCAAACCAGCCGAGATGTTCTTGGTCATATCAAAGAAGACTTACCAAATTGTCTCAATGCCAGAGAACGGCTTCAGGGAGCCGGGAACTGCAGGACGGCTCAGCCAGAAATTATTCAGTGTTTTCGACAAGTCACTCCAAAATGTGCCAATAAAGTGTAAAAAGCCGCCTGATTTAGCCGAGTGAGCCATTGACGACAGCTTCCACAGGGATAGGTGCGTTTGGAAGAGGGTTTAAAATCTCTTGTAGACTCTGGAATGCCACTTTGAATAGCCCGTCCCCTGCCCATTGCTGTGTAAGATCCGCAAAGGGCGGATGGCCGTCAGATAGGTTTGGAATTCATTGCCAGCTGTGATAATCTGTGCCGTTTGCATCTCGGTCGCGAGGCCAAAGAGCGCTGCATTAAAGATCCTCGTGTGGTTTCGAGCAAGAATCCTGTACAACAAGTATTGCTCCTGGCTGGTTTCTGATCCCGATTTCAGGGACTTACAGGACTTGATAGACCTCCTAAAGGTGTTGGCATTTCTCGAGAATATGTGTGCCTACGGAAAGCCAAGGAATATGGACGACGAACCCAGGGCCGTATAGACTATGAGGGCAATTTTCACAAAAGGTCCTCATGTTCAGATAGCACCAGTAATGCTTGTACGGACTTGCATAATGGGTATGTTCATTTCAACCCAGGATGAAGACATGAACAGAGTGCCGGCCTGGGAGAAACTCAACAGGCCCGGCCGGAGGTAAGGGGTCGATGTGGTAGGATAGTAAGTGGGAATGGCACTTACCTCCGCCCGCAACCCCCAGCACACTTCGCACTGGTTCTGGCGGTGTCCTCTCTTAAAGCACCAGGAGCACTTTTCCCGGCTCCGCTTTTTCCGCCTCCAGAGGCAGTCAAGCAATCGCAATCAACAAGGAAACGCTGCATACGCCTCTTTCCTCTTCTTCCTCCTCCTTTTCCCTTTTCTTCCCCTCCGTCCAGACTGTCTCCAGCCAGCTGGAGACCTCCGGTCATCACGACGTCCGTGGTGGCAGCGCTCATTTTCGATTCGAGAAAGTTCGGATTTCCAGAAGTGTGCGAGACGATAAAATCCATATTGATTTATACATGATCCTCTTTTTTGATCGGCTGTTCCTGTCCCGACGTTGTGGCTTGTATTTCGTTTCCATGTCTGTAATATCGTATTTCTTCGGATTTATAATGTCCTTCGTTGACTTGACGATTACCGTTCAGCGATCTTAGGAGTGCCTGACTCTCCTGCTTCGTCTAGTAGTCCAGGAGACTATATTTTTATAGATTTGTTTGGCGTAGATTCATCACGACGTGCGTACTGTTAGGTGCAAGGAATATCTCTATCGGGAAGGTAGTCTCTTCGGGTCTGACAGATAATTCCTTGTCTTTCAGGAGGGAACTCAATAGGCAGCGAGTACAAACAACAAGAATATCGATGGACGCTGTTGCTCATGTTGAAAAGGAGGTGATAGGAGATACTGAATGGGCAGCACACAATTATTTGACTGTAGAAAGATCCCTTTTTTCTCTGTTTTGCGCCCTGGTTTCTTCTGTGCTTGCAGCAACGAAGTTCGGTAAACGAAGTTGAGCAAACTTTGCACAAATATCGGGAGATTGCCCAAGTAGTTGCACAGCCCAATGCTAAGACATATTTTGCTTCCTTGCATAGTGATTTCGGATGAGGCGAGTGCGCATGACGCATGGTCGTCTCATCGCTAGTGTCACGGTAAGTTTCCTGCTCCTCCAGATTTGCAATGAACATGTCCGAAATCCCGTCAGGCTGCACTGTGCCGTCGAAGATAGCTTCGCGGTAGATATCGACATAGTGGTAGATATGAGGACTGCTCCACCCAGATATGGTGTTGATCAAGCAGAGCAATATAGGCCTCGAACAGTCGATCCACCACCTGCACTGTACTGGTCGTTCTTGTCACGCAGCTTTTCGGTCAGTTGGCATCCAGCTTGGATTGAATCCACGGCAAGTCTGCTCATATTGGTTCTTGAATAATGATCATTCATTGTAGTAAGTCGCTGAAGGAGATGACCTTTCCCATCCGCTCTGCCTCCATTCTTTGGCTGCTATAAAAATCCAGCTCGTGGGATATCTGTGCGCAAAGAGGCTGGGAAAAGAGGATTAGAAATAGATGGAGTCAGCTAGACACCAATATTCCGCTTTGGCTGTGCTCTCCCTCCGTTGAGTGGACTTCCTTCTTCTATAGCGAGCGTTTACCAGCAGAAATTTCGCATAGAATTTCATCAATCTCTGCAAAAGAATATGTAATAAAAGAAACTATCGGACATTCTCACCTGATTGAAGAACACCCGCCACTTCTCCTGGTTAATGCTGTTCAGTATCGGTTCAAGTCGCCTCATCGGATATGCCATCTTGACGGTCGCGGCATTAAGTCGGATGTATTGGTGGACCATCATCCATAACTAACTTTTTATAGCCGACTGGGTTTCCCTCTCACTGCGACTTCTTGAACTGGGGAATATCTGGGACGTCTTCTTTAGGAGGTCCTCGTATATCGACCTTGAACTCAAAATCTCTCTCCAAAGTCTCATCACAAAGCAAGCCTTCTTTTTCCTTGTCGATCTTCTGCTGATGCATCGATTGAACTCAAGTACCGTATCATAAACCACTTCTACTTTTCCACGGATGCATACAACAACTCCAGGCGAATCTAGATCCTTGTTTCGACTGTCCCTCAACAATTCAAATTTGGTAGCACAGGACGTCCTATCTTCGCAGTTCAAAACTCTCCACTTTAGTTGGATTGCAGCTGAGACTACTTTATTCGCTCGTTGGCTACCCTGAAAAACCGAGCATTCCGAAAACCGTGTCTGAACTTTCTGACTGTTCGGGATTTTCAGTGTATATGTGTTCGGAAAATTGGAAACAACTTTAGGGGACCTGCCCTTTTTTCCCTCTTCTCCTTCCCTCGGATTATTTGTTCCCTTGGAGTCATTAGTTGTTGTTGTTGCTGCTGCTGTTGTGTCCATATATGAACTGTATTCTGTCGATGAAGCCATCGCTCCGAGATATGAAGCTAGTGTTCCCAGATTCGAAGATCCTTGGCTGGATGTCGAAGCTTCGTTCTCAAAAAAGACAAAAAAAATTCCTGTATTTCAGAAATCCATAAAGCAATACCTTCACATACAGAGGAGGCACGCAGATGCAGCCGAGCGGTGGGGATCAGTCTCATCTTTCAGACTCATTCTCAACATGCTGCAATAAGCCTCATTCTTAACAAGACGGGTAGTAGGCGTCGTGGTATCTCAACGTCCGCGAATCGAATCCATGCCCCTGCTGCTGAAGTGATATGACCTGTCACTCCAAACCCACATTGACAGAGGAGGGAAAAGGCAAATTTGTGTCCCGAGTAAAAAAGTCCAGGTCTTTTGACAGTATTTGCCATGTTGCGCATTAGACGGGGCTAGGACTTTTTCCAGAACGTTGGCTCATCATCCGTTCAGTATGGATTTTCATTGTATTCAGAAGGAGCGGAGGCTGAATGCCACGTACTATTTCCCGGGTCCAACCGTGTCGATATAACAATCGGCGATGACAGGGACACTGGGACACTGAGGGCCCTCGTATCTTTGTCGAATTAGTCGCAAATGGACCACCGACCTGCCTCCACGTTCTCCATCGAAATGATGGCTAATCAGCTCTTGAGGAATTGAATTGGCAGATGCTTCTTTTCTGTCAACCTTTTGTTTTTCGAGCAGTTGAAAGGGACATGGCAGCCCAACGGAAATATTCCGGGCTACACCCATGCCAAAAACATTGGGATTCCGCAACCCTAGCAGTTGTGCGTTGCATCTTCCAACGCAGATGTTTGGGGAGATATGGGCGTGTACAATATAGCCATTGGTCCTTGTCTCTCACCAGATCTTCCCTGAGTGTTTTAACCTGGATGAGCGCGACAAGAGCAGGACGAGTCAAAAAAGGCATTCCCGGGAATCGAAAATCACCCAGAGTAAGGCTATCTCTTCCCAAATCATATGGCCACGTTTAGGGCCTCACATCGGGGTAGAGTGGCATCCCCCACAGACTGGACACGGTGGTCGACATGCCCCTTGATAAACCAAACCGTCACACTCGGTATTTGGGCATTTTTCTAAAAATTCGGTTATCAGCCATTCCAACACGAGTGGGTTCAACTCTACCTCTTGCTCGTCCTTGGTAAGTGGAAACATCAGCTTCTGAAGGTCGCGGGTATGCGTTGCAACGGGTGTATCAAAGCTGTCCGGCCCATACGTCCTTCGTTTTTCGTCCCAGTCTCATGGGTCAGATCCGGGGGCGGTAGCAGGCCCAGGGAACTATCAATGTGTCGAAGTGACTTTCCGACATATTGAATTCGCAACTTTTTGTCTCTTGTGAAGAATTGCAATGTATGGCAGTTGGCTCATAGCCGGCACCTAGCTAACTTGGACTTCATTTTTGTATTTCGTTTGATCCTTCTGTATTGGAAATTGCCTGCTCGGGTGTATCGACGGGGTTGTTCCTAGTTTAACAGTGCTAAAGAGTCAGGTCAACCGCCACCTGGTTCGCACGCAGTAAGATCGCGACAATCGCCGTGGAAAATTGGTATACATGAGTCTCATTGCCCAAATCGTACGGACCGTAGCTTTTCATGGTCAAAAAAGCATTAGGATTTACAGCCGGCACGCCATCTTTTGGTGCAAATAAGCATGGTACTGGGATCCCGCCTCTGCAAAAGTGATATAGACCGCAAGGTCATCTTGGGAGATGAGGAGGTGACTTTCGAATAAGTCATAAGCTCTTGCTCGGAAATAGGCAGAACTCACTGTTTTCCAAAGAAGTCCTCTCCTCCTTGGCGATTAAAGAATTTGACGACCATCTCTCCCGATTCCTGCATCTGTTGCTGCTATCGGATTCCTAATATTACTCTGAAGGATCCTAGATTCCTACAGCTGCAAAGCCTGCAATCCGAATCGTTAGTTTCTCATAAGCTATCCTGGATTTGTCCTTCGAGGTCGAGTGTTCAACTTACAAGCATTCTGGATAAGCACCAAATCGATATCCATCTACGATGGTGGATAGACTTGGACATGGACTTTCATCGTTACTGTAGTTATTACTTAAAAGAAAAGGCGGTCGGTACTCCCAGCACGCTACTCGTCCTTCATCTTATCCTCCTTCTTCGCCCTCTCCCTTGCAGCCATCTCCTTCTTGACGAGAGCCTCCTCCTTGCGCTGTCCGTCATCATGATCTTGTTAGTAAATGTAATAACCAAAGATATTGGAAGCCTCACCTTTTCAATTCGCATGGCAGTCTTCAGGATTAATTTGTCGGTCTTTTGAGCCTTCTCATAACACTTAGACGAAGGTTTTTCAAAACCTATCCAGGATTTGTACTACGAGGCCGAACGTCCAACTTACACCGGTCACTTCACAAATGGGCTCGATGTTTTATTTGCGATAGTGGCTGATATCCGGTACCTAGGCCTTGAACGCTGTGTGTTTGGAGTCTTGTTCAAGACTTTTGACTTGCATAACATAAAAGCACAAGACAGGTTTGGCTTTTTGGTTGGAGCCATTTTCCATTCAAGCTAAGACAGGTGTAGTTTCTTTGGCTGCTGCTGCAATCCACATTGTCAGTTTCTCATGTCCTATCCAGGTATCATACTTTGACGAACCAACAGGCGGATCCGCAGAACCAGTGGCTGGACCAGAAGAACCGGCTGTTGCCGCACCTTTCGCGTCCTCGGATGCCCAGATCTGTTTCCGCACCTCACATAGAACGTCCAGCTTACAAACATCAGCCACGGGTTTGCTTCTTACGCCATTTCGCCCCGACATAATATATCTTGCTCAGCGCATGCGATGACCAGCGCTGCAATGTCAGCTATCAGCTGGTCTTCGAAAATTTCGATCCGCGTGCGCATGTTTTCGATGATATTTGAAATCTGTGTCGAGCATCCTTGACGTTCAAACGCCAAGTCAATTCGATCCAGACAGATTTCGATGGTTTCTCCCATTTTTGTCTCGCGATACAGCACCCATTATCGACGGGCGGTCGATCATCGACATTGGGTCTTCCTTGCTCGAGGATTTCCGAACTGACTGGGTTCCATGACCCCGAAGTCCTCTATTGAAACGGCTTCTTGAAGCCTCCTAGACCACCACATTAGGGCGGTGATAGGGCCACTTTTTGGCGGCGAAATCAAAGCTTGCAGCTTTGTCTCGGCTTGTGACATCGTCGGGATAAGTCCGGTCCATGCGGTGCAGTGATCATTGTGTCTGCTCTTTTTCGTTTATTAGTATGTCTTCTCGAGTCTTTTGCTTGGCGAACTCACCTTGAGATGGAGAGTACGGATGAAAAGATACGTCAGGTGGCAGATATATCCGCCAAGCATCCTTGTGCTCCTCTTTCACTCATCCAGAATACAAGTGTCAGCGGTGGGATTGGATTGCGTTTTTTCAACTGATTTTTGTCTTTCAATATAATAATGTGGCGTACGAGAAATGGGATCTTTGTTTGCAACCATATCATGGACTAGTGTAGGCATCGCTACACTTGAGCTGGATTTGTATCGTGCAATTGCAGTAGCCAGAAACTGCCAATCGGTCTTGACTTGATGAGAATGAGGAGTTGTAGGAAGGAAGGCAAGATGGAGAAAGGAATGGGGGGGAAGAGATTATCTAGATGATGAATTCCGTTTCATTCCCTCTACGAGCTACGCACATTCCCTTGTTCCTCTGTGAGACTGTGAATATATACATACTCCTTCTTCCCTCTTGACGACATTTGGGCTAGGAGAGGGGGTGAATGGGGTTTTGGTATGCGTTAATACTATCCATCTACTACTATTTATTTTTCTTCGAGATGGTAAGATGCTCTGTCGGTGGGAAGGTAGGGGGGTAGGTAAATATTCACCAGACACATTCCGCTCCGACCAATTTTCCAGCTGTAGGGGAAGGGAGCTGACTCGATTGATTAACTACCGTAGATTATATATCTTTAATTAACTAGAGCTCTAATAAGATAATTTTTTGAAAGCATAGACATACTCCATACGAGATACCCCTCCAGCAAGCTCTGGAGAAACGTCGGGTCTACTTCTGCCCTCCGAGTCCCCACTTTCTACGGAGTATTTACCGTACAGTTTTCCGCCGGACCCCGGACCGGTGAATAGACTGAGTAATTAAGTCTTCAGTGATAGTGAGGGTGTTAAATCAACAATTTCAAAAGTAAGTGCATAGAGGGAAGGTAGTTTAGTTCGTTAATTTCTGTAGATGGGACATACATACCTGACTATTTATGTCTCTGTGTTTGTATGGCATTTACATTTCTTGAATTCCTAGTAGTCTTAAAGCGTTCTGACGGTATACTTCTATAAGTGTACTATGTGGATTGCAGAATTCATATCTACCAACCTAATGTACCATTCTCGGTGTGATGTACGCATTTAGGGCTTGTTGCCTCAGCTACCTTCCAGTACGATAGCCAGGATACGTGTAGGTCACGTTGACTACCCCGCCTCGAGAGGACCTTGAAGACGTGCTCCGGCCTTGACGCAGGGTATATATACCGGTGTCTATCCTGTTTATTCTTTACTGTTTGATCTTGGTTCCGCTCTGAAATATTGTCTGAACATGTACACTTTCATTCAGGTCATTCACGTCGGAGTAACTAGTTACGAACAAGCTAGCTAGCTAGGTATGATAAATTGGTTTTTAAACGCTTTTTTTCCGTTTCCTTATTTTCCTTTCTTTCTTTTTCCTTCCTACAGGCCAATTTCGATCAGATCGTTGAACTGTCACCCTACGACATGTCAACAACGCAGCGGACGCAGTCGCCCTGCTTCATCTGCTCAAAGGCAGTGTTGATCTGGTCCAGAGGCTCGCGGTGCGTGATGAACTCGTCCACCTTCAGCTGGCCGTTCAGGTAGTCGTCGACCAGACCGGGGAGCTGAGTGCGGCCCTTGATACCGCCGAAGGCGCAACCCTTCCATACACGGCCGGTGACGAGTTGGAATGCTATTGATCGCATTAGTGGTTTGGATTGGATTGAGATGACAGGATGGAAAGGAAAGGACTCACGTCGGGTCGAAATCTCCTGTCCAGCAGCAGCAACACCGATGATGATACTCTCACCCCAGCCCTTGTGGCAGGCCTCCAGCGCAGCGCGCATCACGCCCACGTTACCTGTGCAGTCGAAGGTGTAGTCGCAGCCGCCGTCGGTCATCTCGATCAGTTCCTCCTGGATCGTCTTGCCCTGGAGCTTGGTGGGGTTGACGAAGTGGGTGGCGCCGAACTTGCGGCCCCAGGCCTCCTTGCCGTCGTTGACGTCCACCACGATGATCTTGCCGGCCTTGTTCTTGACCGCACCCTGGATGACGGAGAGACCGACACAGCCGGCTCCGAAGACGGCGATGTTGGACCCCTCCTCGACGCCGGCGGTGACCACGGCGGCGCCGTATCCGGTGGTGATACCGCAGCCTAGCAGGCAGGATCGGTCGGTGGGGATCTTGGGCGTCACGGCCACGACCGAGATGTCGGCCACGACGGTGTACTGGGAGAAGGTCGAGGTGCCCATGAAGTGGAGCAGGTCCTTGCCGCGGGCCTTGAAGCGGGAGGTGCCGTCGGGCATGACACCCTTACCCTGGGTGGCACGGATCTTACCACAGAGGTTGGTCTTGCCGGACTTGCAGAACTTGCACTCGCGGCACTCGGGGGTGCTTTTGTGTGGGTCAGTAGGAGGTCGAGGATTGGGTCATCAAAGAGACATACTAGAGAGCAACGACGAAGTCGCCGGGCTTCACGGAGGTGACGCCCTCACCGATCGACTCGACGATACCGGCACCCTCGTGACCCAGGACGATGGGGAAAGCACCCTCGGGATCCTTTCCGGAGAGCGTGTAGGCATCTATCGAGGTCAGCTTGACGTCGGAAGACAAGCAGGAGAGAGAGAAAACCGACCTGTGTGGCAGACACCGGTGTGGTGGACCTGGATACGGACTTCGTTGGCCTTGGGGGGCGCAACCTCGATGTCCTCGATGGAGAGGGGCTCTCCGGCGCCCCAGGCAACGGCGGCCTTGACAGAAAAAAACTCAGTTATGATTCTAGAGTGGAGAGGAAAGCCCGAACAGCTCTCCCTGGCGTTCCGAAGAGCTTCTTACCTTGCAAGTGATGGTCTAGAAAAGCCAATGTTAGTCGCGACACGAGAAGGAAAAACGAGGAAGAGAAAAATTTAAAAAAAAAAAAACAACAATGGGATTCTTACCTGTCCGACAGTGCTGGCCATGATGAAGGATCACAGAGAGAAGCTTCCGACAGCAATGATGGGAAGACAAAAACAAAGGTGAATGGAAGAGAAGGGCAGGAGAGGAAAGAAGATGAAGAAATCCCAAGGAACGCGCAGGGAATAAATTGCTTAAAGCGGGCTCGACCGGCTGGTGGGGGTTTGCAGGTGAGGGGGAGGGGAGTGGGGGGTAGAGCTCATGGATGGGTGAGGGGCCGATGCCAGATGCCATCCTCACGGTCCGGTCAACACGGTCCGGCCAAGATAACCACGCTTGGGAGACAGGATCATCTCCAATTCCTGCCGGGTCCCCTCATCTCTCCGCATTGCGAAGGATGGCGGGCGTTTCACAGGTGGGAGAGTCTCCCGACAGTCGGGAAGGCATGGAAGACGTGAGTCATGAACTAGCCGATGAGCGGCTACATGGTAGATAAACAAGCCTGCGGAGCCAGCGATCGATGGACCGAAGCAGCTACGGGAAAGAGTAGAGAAATCCAGACAGAATTACAGTCGACTCTACATAGTATAGATGCTCAGCAAAAGGGAGGAAAAGGAAACTGCCGCGGCGACCCGAAAAGGCAACGTTTTCCGGGTTGGTCCGTGCCCGATGACGACGTTTGCTGCCTCAGGCTGAACTGGTATCCCCAGGAGGTTTTGCCCTTTCTAAGATACACTCCCCGACCAGGGTGAGAGTGATTACGGATGGTTTCGATAAGAACGAGGGTCTGGTGAAGAGAAGAAATCTTCCCCAGTCCGACTTCGTGGAGAGCACACCTGTCCCGTCAGGATATCAACAATTCCTCCCTACCTCCCAAGAATATACAGCCCAGCAACAGAAACAACCCTACAGAGACCACCAATGGACTAGCCACAAATTATACCCGTGTCGAGATTCACGTTCACACCACAGCAATAAACCAAGAAAATATATCAAGGAGAGTTGTCATCATTCGCAAAATCTAATGTTTTATACACGAACCGCCGAAACCCATCGAGTCAAATTACAAGATTAGAAAGAAAAGGATTGGTCACGTTTGTCACGTTTCATCTATTTACCGCCCCGGCATCTGGCCGCTCTGCATCATCGCCGCGTTCTGCTCCTGGAATCGTTCGTTCAACCGGGCCGACGACTTGAGGTACTTGTCCACGCAGCGCATCACGCAGCCCTCCTCACGGTTGACCAGGGACTTGGTGGTGAAGTCATTGACGCAGTCATCGAAGCAGCGCTGGACGAGCTTGGAGTACATCTGCAGAGGAATGTGTGAGTGAGGTTTGTTGGTTCGGGGGTGTGGTTTTTGTGTTTTGGATTTGGGTGTGAAAAGTTGAAGACAGGGATGAGGCTGAGGCAATGTCACGTCGAGGGCACGGAGAAAATCTGCAATGATAAAGGACGGATGGCATCTAAAGGGAACGTACGGTCATAAACTCCTTGAGCTGCTTTCTCTCCATGCGAGAAGCGAACTCGCGCTGTTCCGAGGCAGAGAGTCTGAAGGGAGTTAGCTGGAATTCTGGATGGTCGCTGAGTGTGGCGTAGAACGGAAGTCAAAAGGACCAGGAGATACTCACCCTTCCATTGTGATGTTAGAGGATGACTAGTGAGGGAGAGGTGTGATGGTTGAGGGTATAATGACAACAGTCCTTCTGAGGTTGTCCGGGACAGCTCCGGAGCTCTCGACGGGCCGCAGGCTCTTTCCGGGTCACATGAGGTCAGGTGATCGCACCTGACCCATAATCACGTGGCATCACGTGTTGTTCTCAATGGCTGACTCATTCCCACCCGGGCGGCGAAGAACGATGGAGAAAAGACAGCGTATGCCGACCCGATCAGGCAATGACATGGTCAATCCTGGCCCGGCGTGCTATGACGCTGGCCACGGGACCGCAGGTGGCCCCCGGACCCTGTGGCGAGAGCCAACCGTGGTTGTGGTGTGTGATAAATTGGCAAATTGCATACGAGCCGAGGGATCTGCGCACCAGCCAATCTCCACGTCCCGGTGCTGATTTGGCGAGCGTGCGAAAGGGGGAGGTAAGAAAGGTTCCATATATACGAGCCTTGATTTGGGGTGCTGTGACTAGCCTGCTGGCATCGCCTTCAGCTGGCAATCTTGAAATCTTCCCTGATTGCGGCGCATGACTTGGTTGGCGGTGTGTTCACATCCACCAACAAGACCATTGTCGATTGTTCGATTCCGCAGGATCCAGGATTACTTGCATTGCAAATCAAAGGATGATGACCTATGGGAATGGGCAGTGGCACGGATCGCCTACGTTTAGTGATCTGCACATATAGGCAGGTCTTTCAGTTCCACCTGATTTTCTGTATGCGAGGACTCCGCAATTGCCTTGAAAATCAGCAGGTGGCTTGTATCGGGGACGCCAGGTTAGACGGCCGGTCAAATGTAGAGACCTATGCATTGAAAGAACCTTAAATCAACCTGGTAGTCAGATTTGTGGCATTGATGCTCTAATTCGTTCACGGGGAGACAGTGATGACTGGCCGTGCTGCGTGGTGGTCTACAATGCCTGTGCGGAAGATATATATCCAAGAGTCCTAATTATGCTGTAAAGAATTCATGAACACACGATGTAATGGCGGTGTCCAAGCCCTAAATGCTGATTGACCCGTGGTCTCGACAGTTCCGGTCTGTTACAGACCTAAATCACAGGCCCTACGCCTTATCACTACTCCGCACGGCGTCAGGTACCCGACGACCCCTTCCACTGTGGTGACCTACCACGGCGTTATAAACAGTACTCCGTACTAACAGACACACAGTTCCGTCATTGGCCTGTTGGCCATTCCTAGTTGCAACAGGACCCCGGAACCCAAACCGCGAAAACCAACAACGGAAGGATATCTGGCCTCCCAGCGTGGGGTACCTGAACGAAGTGGATACGAAAAGTTTAAAGCTGAAGGTCGACTCCGTATATCTTCAGGGAAGCAGGGCGTCAGCGTCATACACCAGGAAAACCCGGTTTAGTGCGGTGCTAAGGAGTTAGTCGAGTCCTAGATTCCGGTTCTAGACTTTTTACTTTCGTCCTGCGATCCCCGATCCACGGGACTGGATTTCCCCGTGCGACGATTGAGATGACCCCGTGAAGGACTCTCAAACGCGATCGAACGGTGGTGTCGGGGGGTCAGGATTCGAGAGAACTTCGGTCTTCATCAGGAGAAGGGGGTGTTTGTTTCAGACGGACTGGATGACACGAAAGGCTATTTGGTTAGCGCTGGGGGGGGGGGGGGGGAGCGGACCGAGGAAGGAACGCTCGGCCATGGCGGCTTGATTTGATTTGATTTATTTTTCATTTATTTTTACATATGATGTTGCATTGTGCTAAGGGAGAGTGGAAATGAGACGGATTGAAGGATTGAGGGCAAAGAGGGAATGTCTTGCGAGGGTTGGTCGATAGTATGTATAGTGTGCATATTGTTTATATTGAATCGTTGTATGTGAATCATCATCATCATAATTTATTCCTCCTCGCCGTTCACACTGGCAGAGGACTCGGTTAGCCAGGGACAGTGGTTCTAGAAGGCCGGTCGAAGCCCAGAGAGACGCCGGACTAAACCAGACACGGCGGAATTCCCGGGCTCGACCGCAAGCAACCGGGCCATACGGTACCAGGTACCTTTTCTCTGTGTGTCCAGTGTACTCTGGAGAGGGTATCTTGTACCTGGTCCCTCTGCGTTCATTAATTAATGTCTTGCTTCTAGCCTATTATTAGTGCCCCCGTCCGGGTCTGGTCAGGACGGCACGAGAAAGGTGTCGATGACAGCAATCTTTCTTTCTCTCTCTCTTCTTTTTCTCTCTTTCTTCCGGTATGAACAAACCACAAACCAGCGACAATCCCACCACCTGATTTTTGGACCAACGATCTGCAGCGACCGAACTGAGCGGCCCCCCTTCCCACTCTCCCTTTTCTACTTTTTTTTACTTTTTTTTCTGGGGCCCGTTAGCCCCTCCCAAGGCGACCCAGTTCCAGCCCAGTCACCGTCTCCATCCTGTCAGCCCTCCGCCCACTCGTGTGCCTCCCTCCGATCATCGTCAATCAACCCCATCCATCAATCAGTTCAATCATAATCTATCGCTTCGCTCCCTTTCGTTCCCTGACCCCCCTCCATCCATCCACCTTCATCCTTTCTTTTTCCTTTTCCCCCCATTTTCCTTCTCATTCCCTTCCCTTTCTTTCATTCTTCTCATTCTCCCCTCTTTCTCGTCTCCTTTCTCCCTCTCCTGGTTACCTCTCTCGTTCTCGTTCCTCGTCTACCCTTTATCCCTGGCTCTGCTGGTCCCTTTATTTAATTTTATTCTATTTTTTCCGGTTTTATTTCTATCCCGGGTCTTCCCTTCGCTTCCTCCGCATCTGACTCTGACTCTTCCGTGGACCCCTACTTCTTTCTCCCTCTCCCCGTAATCGATTTTGTCGCCTCCCCGCCTTCCCCGTGCCTTGTCGCGATCTTTTATCCTCTCTGTCTCTCTCAGTCATTGTTCAGCCACGGGGTTTCCTGCCTTGGCAACTTAACGGACGGCGCGGCGTTGTCATCCGCTGCCAGGCTGACTACTAGTCCCTCGTGCTATTTTGAGATTTCGTCGGTTCCTCCCCAGCCCCGGAATTTCTCGCGAACACGAGGGCGGTGACGGAGGACTCGGTTCGCCTGCGTTTCATCATTCTACAGCTGCACTTCCGCTTTCTATACCGTTGACGCCCGTCTCGCGCGCTTCTTCATCATGGTCACCGGCAAGGGCGCGGAGCCCTTTCATCACCTACCTCCGTCAACCTCGCAGCACGGGTTCGGCGCAACCTCCCCGCCTTCCAGGCGTGACCTGGCATCCTGGTGGAGGCAGTTCAAGAGAAACACTCGCAAGGAGGAACCCAAGGGTACGTTTGCGCAGAGACCTCTTCTGGCGTGTAGCAGATTCGTGCTTTTCGATCTAGGTAGCCGCTCATGCGGAATACCACCGAGATCGTCCAGCCACTGTCATCCGCGACTTGCATCAACCCTTACTCCGTCCCTTTCGCTCTAAACTTTTGTCCTATGCATATTGACCTGGACCGCAGAACCTCAAGGTATCTTCGGCATCCCCCTCAACGTCAGCATCAAGTACGCCAACGTCGCCATCTCCCTAACCAACGATAACGGCGAGAGTTTCATCTACGGATATGTGCCTATCGTCGTGGCGAAATGTGGGGTTTTCTTGAAGGAAAAAGGTACGCATAATCAGTTGGTCGCGGGGAGGGTTGTTTTCGGAGGTGTGCTAACGCCTCAAAAGCTACGGATGTGGAAGGAATCTTTCGTCTCAGTGGATCGGCCAAGCGCATCAAGGACTTGCAGGAAATATTTGACTCCCCCGAGCGATACGGGAAGGGCCTGGACTGGACCGGGTATACGGTTCACGATGCCGCCAACGTCCTTCGTCGCTACCTGAATCAACTCCCCGAGCCGATCGTCCCGCTAGAATTCTACGAGCGCTTTCGCGAGCCGTTGCGAGCTTACCAGAACCACGTTCAGAACAGCAACGGCGCCACGACAGAGTCGGATCCCTTTGACCACGCGAAAGCCGTCGCTTCCTACCAACAGCTGATCCGAGAGCTGCCGCCGCTGAACAAGCAGCTGCTTCTGTATATCCTCGACCTTCTAGCCGTCTTCGCATCCAAGTCGGACCAGAACCGGATGACGTCGGCCAACCTGTCCGCCATTTTCCAACCTGGCCTGTTGTCTCACCCCCAGCACGACATGGCGCCCGACGAATATAGGCTGAGCCAGGATGTACTGATTTTTTTGATCGAGAACCAAGATCACTTCCTGTTCGGCATGAACGGCACCGCCGCGGATGAGCAGACGGTGAAGGAAGTGGAAGGCGGAATGGCGCATCGCACGGCGACTACCAATTCCAACATCCGGCGCTCGGCCTCGAGCGCAAGTGGCGGGGGTGAAAGCTTCCGCAAATACGGCAGTCTTCGTCGCAACGTGTCGGTATCGTCGAAAAACTCCCGGCAATCGAACAACGCGCAGGGTCCTACCACCCCGACCTCTCTGGGCGCCGTCGGCGTCCACCGCAGTAACACGCTACCGTCCAAAATGTCGCCGGCCATGAGGTATGGCCGGGTGACGGAAGCGACCGGACCGAATTCGTCGGAGCGTACATCTGCACAACCCTCGCGGTCCTCGAGCGTCACACCGACCGCACGGGAGGACAACCTGCAAGCGTCTGTCCCACCGCAGCCTACACCGCAGCAACCCCCCACCACAACCACGCCTGCACCAGGGGCTGGGCCGCCGAGCGGGCTCGTTTATGTCCATACGTCCACCCACGGCCCAATTCCCAAGGTGATTCCTGTGCAACCGCCAGTGCCAGAAGCGCCCACGGTCCAGACCGAACCCCCAGCCCAACCTGTTGTTCAAACGGAGAGGCCGGTTGGACCTCCTGCTCCTGCTCCTGCCACTGCCCCTGTCCTCGTTCCTGCTCAGGCTCCGGCTCCGGCTTCCCTCCCCCTTTCTTTGACTGCTGGCGCAGCTCCCCCTGTCGCGGCCGCTCCTGCTCCTGCTCCTGCTCCGGCACCGGCACCGGCACCGGTCACTTCTGCTCTGCATGAGTCTTTATCTCCCCCCTCTTCGCCTCCTCAGACCGCTTTTACACCCACCCGAGAACGAAAACTCTCTAGCATCTTTTCCAAATCGCCGCCGTCGAGTAACGAGTTGAAGGAACCACCGCGGCAGCCCAACCGTCTAAAGAAGAAGCGAATTCCCGGAAGTGCCAGCGAAAGCGCCCAAAGCTCGTCTCAATCTCTACAGGCAGCCACCTCGGACCCGACGACCGTCAATTCTCCCCCCCAAGCGGGTCGGCCGATAGATGCGACCCCCGACGCCGGGGGTGCTACACCGAGACCTCCAAACCCTACAAGCTTCGACGACCTGGCCTTGAGGCAGGAGAAAACAGCTGTGCAGCATGAGAACGGACAGCAACAGATCGCGGGCGCCAGCAGCGGCGACACGACGCTGCGACCGTATGAGTCGCGGACCCCGTCGATGAACTCGCGCTCGTCATTCACGGACGCGTCTGATATCGATCAAATAGATGAGGCGTCGAAGGCGGAGCGGAAAGAGCATCGTCGGAGCTGGCGATTTCCCCGCTCCTCTAAGCGCAGCAGCGAGCAGATGGGACTGGGTCTTGGCTCGCCGCCCCTTATGGCCTCAACTCCCGGGGCAGATCGTAGTACCAGCTCAATCGGTAGCTGGCATCATTCCAGCCGCAGTTCTCCCTCGGATCTCCAGAACTTCGCCAATGACCCCTCCTACCAGCCATTGAGTTTGGACGCCGAGGTCAGCAACAGTGGCAAAGATTCAGGGAGCTCCGAGCCAGAGAGGCGCAGTCTCTTCGGGAAATTCAAGGCCAAGGTCGCACAGGTCCGGGATGAAGTTAAAAACTCCTCAGACAGTGAACGCACGCGCAGTCCCCCGGTCCAGTCCGACCCGGAAAAGTCAGCATCCAGTCAGACAATCTCGCCCGTTGGCAGAGACAGCCTACCCAACCGCCCCGCTCCGATTGAAGTGGTGAAAGAACCCATCCCGCAACCTTATACGAGTACTCCCACTTCGCCGCTGCCTCCCGGGCTTCCTCCAGCAATCCCTGAGGAGCCCCGCACCCCGGAAAGCCCTGTGGCGACATTAGCGACCCCGGAGCCCAAACAGGAGAATGGCACGGCCGAGAAAACGCAGACTGCAGGGCCAGACACTCTGCCCACCTTTGAATCTCACAAAGGCGATGACAGCGAGACCTCCCATTTTTTGGGAAATTAGCCTAGGCATTCTGCCTAGCGAAACCTAACACGTTTGGTTGAGCGATACTGAGCGATATTTGAGCTTTTTCTTTTGTTTCCTTTTCTTTTGTCTTTGTAGGTATTATCTTTTGGATATTGGCGGATAGATTATATTGCAGGGTTGGTACGGTATGGGTTGAAGATTTGGTTCCTTTTCGTATAACGGGTATCCGTGATGGTTTTCTTTGATTCTATTTTGTACACTGCTGGCTAGGATTCTCCTACTGATTTTGATTGATGACTTGAGGGGGTTCACGTTGCTAGCTTCCTGTCATACCCCGTTGTCATTTGCTGATGCTTTATGGGTTACGAATCATGGATGATTGGTTGTGATGGCTGAACAGTCAGTCGAATGGAGTGGATGTTATATTTATTTATAATTGCTTCGTGTATCAATAGATTTGATTTCCAATGTCCGACGAGTACGTTGTACGGAGGACTCAGTAGTGACCGGAGTACACCGTTGTCGGCCGCAGGTGGAGTAGACACCTTGACTTCCAGGCAGTCAGGCACCCACCTGTCAAACCCGTCAAACAAACTCCGAATCTCCGAACGCCTTTGTCCCCGACCGAATTATCCCAAGTGCTTCCTTCCTCTTCGTCACGCTCAACCAACAAGCGCATCCTCAACCGGGCGCAAGCCCCAATCCATTCACAATGACTTCAACACCCACGTCACCATCTACCAACGTCCCTCCCGTGTCTCCCGCGTCGCCCGCCATCCCCGTCCTGCCGACCCCTCTGGCCCAAACCTACGTCTTCCTCAACCCATGTCTTCTCCTCGGCCTCCTGGCCCTGCGATTCCAGTCCTTGACGACGGACCCGGTCGCCGAACTGCTGAATGACCTCCCACTGCTGGCCCTGCTGCAGCTGATCTTCGTCATGATCTGTCTGCCTCCCGCGGGATCCGTGTTGTCGTCTAAGCCGGAGACTGTGGACGTCGACGACAAGAAAGATAAAGCCCCGGCGTCTCCGTCCGGGGGGTCGGCTGGCAGCGTGGTCTTGAAGCCCGGGAAAGTGGGCTATCGTCGACGAAGTGCGAAGAATGATTCTTCGTCTGGGAGCTTTGTTGCGAAGTTGATTGTATGTCTTCCCTCCGGAATATGGACACATAGTCCGGCGGAGCGACGGAAGTCAATAAAGTAACTAGTTAAGCACGAATACTGACGTGATATGATTTGATTCAAACTGAACAGCCCGCCCTCCTCTCTCTCATCCTAACCTTCCTCCTCGCGACTCCTGTCTTCGCCGCCCTACTCGTCCTCTTCGGTGCCCCGATCACAACCCACCATTTGCAGACCCTGCTGTGCGCCGCGCACATGGCTCTTTTGACCTCCACCGGCCTTATCTACGTCCATGGCGTCGACGGCTCCGTGTGGAAGGAGGTATGGGGCGCCGCGAGACCCTTGGATGTTGTTTGGGGTGGTGCGCTGGGGACGGGTCTGGGTGCTTGGTTGGGTGCTGTGCCGATTCCGTTGGATTGGTTTGTCTCCCCCCTTCCCTTCTCTTCCATTTGATTTCTCCTTGGGGGGTTTTTTGTTGGTGCTGGGGTTTATGGTAGAGGATGTAGGCTTGGTTTGGCTAACGTGTTCTATGAATGTAGGGATCGTCCGTGGCAGGCATACCCGATTACGATCCTGGTAGGCGCATATATCGGATACGCTCTTGGTGTGGGACTTGGACGGACGGTGCTGTTCGGAAAGAGAATTGACTTCGAAGAGGAGGGGGATACGAAGAAGGTTGATTAATGGGATGATTGATTCATCACCTTGGTGCTTGGTTTGGGTTAGTTCGGTAGGGGGTGCATGAGTTAGGGGTCTACTTTACTCTTCACTATGCACTGTGTCTGGACTTCCTGTGGGGGTTGGTTTGATGAGTCTTCTTCATTTACTGTTTACTTCTTTTTCTTTCTATGATGGTATTAGTATAGGATTGTTTATTGTATGTATGTATGTATGGATTTGGCTGGATGGTAATATGTATAGATATACCTAGGGGAATGAAAAATACAATAATTGAGATCTAGCGTTAGTGGCATTGGCAATATGAGTACAGAAAAGCAACAGGTAAAGAGAGAATAGAACTACTATAACGTTTCAGCGAAGTCCAACACAGCCTTAACTATTCTAGCCTGTAATATATTATTTAGTTTACCTCACCATACATATCATTAGAGTTTTGGTCCGGATAAAGCCTGATAGTTCTTTTTCAGGTCAGCATGCACAAGAGGAAATGATAGCTAACATACTGGCAACTCTTGCTACTTTACGCGCCATATGCGCTTCTTCAACTTTTAATGTCAGAAAAGACCCGCCATAGCTATTTTTAAAATCAAGGGTAAAAGACCCGGTGCGTGATGCAATAAATTGAAAAACCTCTTTCTCTTGCGAGTCGCTCAAGCTTGCTCTGAAAAGGAATACTCCAATTCTTCTGTAACCTTCCGGATAAATAACGATGCTTTGCATATCAGCAACTTTCTCTGCGTCCTGAAGCGTGCAAGGCATTTCTTGGATTGGAATCCCCATTTTTAGACTTACTCCTCTATATCTGGAAATCTAATACGAAATTTCGGTACTTAATAGGAAGGTATACACAGTGAGACTCAACAAGGGTCGGGGGCTGCTTGACTTTCATCGAGTACCATATCTCTTGTGACGGTCTACAAAGGAGCTTAGTAAAAGATAAGTTTATTTATGACTCGTAGTCAAGGAATTTTCCCATGGAGAGGAAAGGCTATCTAGGAGCGAGGATCTAGGGCCTCTAAATCACTTCTTCCTTGAGCGAGGCAGCTTTTGCCCCCTATTCTTGAGAAGTAAGCTCCTGTTCGCCCGCCAAAGTTTCGAGTCATTTGTTCTCCTCTAGTACTTCAACATAGAGGTTCTCTACCATCTGGTAGAGTCAGTGCGGGTCGTCCTTGCAGTATGCGAAGAACTCATCCTTCGAGATCGAGTCGCTGCCGGCCTCGTCCCCACTCAGCAGAGCGGTCAGGTAGGGGTCAAATTCCTTACGGCCTGAGCGCGCCATAGCTGATCTTGATCTTATTCGATCTTTTTCGTCTTGGTCGATGCAGAGGTTAATTCGCCGCTGCGCGCGTGGAGGGTCGGTTCCTAGTCGAAGACTGTCAACCGTATGTGACCGCTAGTCACATAGGAGACCTTCCTATTCCGGACATCGGTATTGGTAACTACCGATCCCCGAGGATAATGCAGATTTTTCTGTTATTTCCATAGTTCAAAAGTTATGTCTCTTCTAGCTGCCTTTTTAGGCTAGGTTGCTTATTATTCTTCATGTATTATATATATGGTACCAAAAAAGAATTATATACATCCTAATAGACTGCCTAAAACTAAGTGAATTACAGAAAGAATTAAAGAAAATGATTAAAGACATGTTTATTAGTATATCAAGTCTGCTAGGAGACTCAAGAGAAGGTAAGAAAGTATATTAAAATATCTGTTATAGATGGATTTAATACCTAACTGTACTTGTATCTAGAAGAGAAAGTTTGCATTTTTACAGTTGGCGGAATTATTCATTTTTGGATTGTTAAGACGCTTAACAAAGTCGATACATGCGGTATAATAAACTATTTCAACAGCATTGGCGAATGTTTACAATCAAAGTCCTGCCTTGGATGGACCGAAGATAGTTGAATATTAAAACGATGGGCCAGTCAATTTTTGCCAAGCCGCGAAACTACCATACCTATTCTAGCATAGTTTTGGTAACGGGTACATCAGGCCAAGACAAGAGTCATCACTAGTCAGTCTCTTTTATACCCCATCCTTCCAGCACATGAATCCTGGATCGTACGTAGGGAAGCTTCTGCAGTGCGATTGTTGGTAACCAGTAATCCTCCATAATAAGGCGCAATATAGGTTCCGCCTCGTCAAATGCATTGCGACCAGCTTGCAAAAGGGCTAACTTGCAAGTAGGATTCTTCCTACTTAACTCCAGAAAGCATAGGCTTGATGAGAGCCGACAGGTTGCGTAGGCAAAACCTTTGCTTTTAAAACTGGGATGTCTCTGAACAGCGTCTGAAGCTTGACTCCAAAGTTTAATGGTGTTACTTAAGTCTTCTTGCATGAATGATACTCGGGCAGCCGCAAAAGGAGTGCGAATATGTAACATTTGGTCGCTAACATCAGGGTTGACCAGGTCGTCAAAGGTTGTTCCAAAGGAAAGATCGTGCCTTCCCCCACTTCTTTTTCGCTATAGCGCGGTCTACCGAGGAGACTAGTATCCGTCGGAGAGCCTTGCCGCAGCCTGGGTGAGATCCTGGACGGGGATCTGGACGGGATTGATGCTTCTGCAGAAGAGTAGTCCTTGTATTTTGAAGGAGGCCCTTGACATCGTTCAGTTTATTTCGATCAGTGCAAATATCTACTAATCCGCAAAGAACCTGGTAATGGCGAGAGCCATTTTCTCCTTGATTCTGTTATAGCAGCTTTCCAGGGCTGTATAGACCTCGTCAAAATTGCCCTGACAGCGGTCAAGCTTATAAATGACCAAAGTCTGACTAGGCGCAACCTGAGAGCTCATTGCTGAATTGAACTCTTGTATTTTCCATTCTCCTACCTCTTTGTTTGCCTGGTTATATCGCTCTGTTTGTATCAGCTTCTCCAAGTGTGAAACGTGTAATTGCATTCTCAGGGCATACTCTCGTCCAGTAACCGGCTGTTTGGATCGCATACAGTACTGATGAATAACTTGCTCAGAGCCAATAAAATCCGATTGTAGCCGGAATTGAACACTCCACTGATGAGCGACAAGTATGTGTAGATACTCGGGCAGAGTCTCGTCGAGCAAATTCCCGGCTTTGATTAAAGTCTTCTGAAGCGATGCCCATTTTAGCTTTGAGGTAGATACCAGACTCTCAATTGCTGCAATCTTTATATCGTGGGGCAGTGGATCATGCATGTAGTAGTCAATACAGTACTCAAGGAGAAAAAATAACTCCTTGCCAACTGTATGAAACCTAAAGATCAAAAAGTACCTATTAGCATTATTGATGACTCAAGCGAAGTTTGAACTTACTCCTTCTCGAAGAACGGATCCCTAGGAAATACAAAGTACAGCAGTTTCTGGGAATCAATTGACTGTATACCCGATTTGGGACTTTTCCTTCTCACTGAGGCTGTATCTACTCCTTCGTCCTGGACATGAGCTGAGAGGTCCTTGAAGAAGATCCATTTACAGATATCTAGATGGACACCAATGTCTTTGATTGTCATTTCTGAATAAGAACTGTCATCTGCCCAGAATTTCAATGAGGCCCGCGCTCGGTCAAAAAAGATAGCAAGAATATTATACCCGGCAAAGTCACCCTAAAGCAGAGAAAGGCAGTCTTCCGGCAAGAGAGGACTAGAAGGAGCTGCAAGTGAGTTCATAGATAGCTCAAGGTCAGTAATGGCGTCGAATTCATACTTGGGGGACTTACCAGATGATGGGTTGAGTCTGCGCTTCTTAGAGACAGGGCTTATATCTGTATCTGTATCGGTATTGGTGTTCCCGGGTATTTCACGACCATGTAGAATATCATCCCTATATTGATAGAGATATTGGGCTAGCTGAATGACGTCCGCAATAGTAAGTTGTCGAGAGATTCCGTCAAAGCTAACAACAAGTACCTCTGCAACCTCAAAGCTAATATGCCTGAAGACAAAGAATATAAGTTCAAAAACCCAGCTTTTTCAGGAGTTCCCTGGAGTGAAAAAAGAGTTATAGTCACAAGTAGGCCCAGTTAAGGCATCTAAAAACTCAAATGCCTCGTCTTCAAGCTATACTTTTGATTATAGTGACAGAAAGCCAAGCAAGACCCTGCATCTGTGATAAATTTTGTTTTGTATCTGGTCCAGAGACCGTGTGCTCTTAATGTTCCTTTGAAATTGAGAGATAATGCGTAATAATGTCTGTGATTCTTCTGCTAGTATAAAATCAGCTTTTCGTCTTTTGAGTTCTTGCTGTGCAGCTTGATGCCCAAATCTAAGGGTAAGCTCCAATAATTGAAGGTCCAAATCTGAGCCATCTTGAATTTTGTCGAGCCCAGGATAGGGACAGCTGCGTGACTCCATCATGCACGGATAGGCAGATTTCGAATACAGGCATATGTCGGAGGCAATTCTAGAAGCTGTAGTATAGTAGTTGTATGTATACTTTGTGTTTGAAGAAGTTTCCTGACTATCCATACCGCACCATTGTCAAATCTTGCTTAAAGTCACAAAATGTATTTATTCTTATGCCTCTGCTATTTAGATTGTCTCAGGTGACTTATTATATGTAGGCTGAGCAAGTTATGTCAACTATAGCTGGGATTATAAAACATCAGTAAGCATGATGTTAGACCTGATGTACCTTCATTCCGGACAAGAAGTTAATTTACTGCAAAGGTAATCCTTATCGATATCAAGTAGATGGATCATTGTGTGACGTTGATAACTCACATAAAACGGTTTGTTCTCCTTTATAACAAAAAAATATATCCCGATAGATTTTATTGCCTTTTTGAACAATTCAGCACTAAATTATAGGCTGTAGGCGCCTTCTGAGGTTACGACGTATTCTGTCTTGTTTTTCTACAAATTATGCCGTGGCCCCAAATCTCCTTGACATTTTACTTCCTTGGGGATTGATTCCTGGTTTGGTTAGTATACTATAAATAGCAGGGCCCGATCTTATAAGATGTTGTTACTACCCAGTTATACGTAGCTTGTCTTACCCAACTGTGTTGTCTGTCTCATTCTGCTTTGTCCACATCATGATGTTTTGTGGTGATGCTACCCATTCTCTTTGTTCTAACCCGGCCAGGGACCAGCCCAATCATGCTTGTTTCACAATAATCTCTTTATCTTAGGTGCCCATGAAATGCCTCCCATCAACAGGTCTGGATTTCTAATCTCTACAGTCTTCTCTTCGATTGCTCTACCTGTACAGAATCTCTATATGCCGTCCTCCAAGGATCAGCTTCGACAACGGAAACGTCGCTCGTTCCATCCTCCTCCCTTGTTTTGGGAGAAACTCACGAAGCTGTGGTTAACTAAGAGCGCGTTACGAGAAGCTGACCGACGATACCACTTATCTTCAAATCAGAGCAGCTCGTCTCCTCGCCCTCATACCTTCGGCCCCGGATTTCTTGCGCAATTGCTCAGCTACTTGTTTACAAGAGATCAGAAAACTTTCCCGCCGTGGAGGGCCGGATCTATCAGACATCAGAAACGTGGGTTTAGTCACTCTACCCCCCCTCTCCAAGACGCTTCTCTATAGAATAGATGCATAGCATACTAACCAGGCAAGTCTTGCTTCTAGTATCCCGCACCAGTCCACTTCAGTCAGTACTCAATGGATCCTACCGACTCCAGCTCGAGGGGGCTAACTCCAAAGACCGGAAACACGACTGTTTACGATCTACACTTTGAAAGCCACCTGACTGACCACGGTATTTTTTTGCCCAATTCTACATACCCAGATGAGACCGACGTCTGTGAACCGGAGAACATCGCCGAGATTCAAAGATGTCTACGAGCCCATCGTCCGTCTCTCGCATTGTCCGAAGCTTCCCTGCGTCAAGAATATAAAGAATTCTAGCGACTCAACGACAGGACCCCCGACGAGCAGCTCGTGATCAAGAAAATTCTTCCGATTTTCGACGGTCCGCAACAAGCGTCCTTCCATGATGGCGGCAATCACTTATTCACAAATCTGGCGCCGCTCACGAACGGCACCCTCGCTAATGCCAAGCCTGATATTTATCACGGCGCGCCGCCTTACCAGCTGCATCCTCGTGTCCGGGAACAGCTCAGTGACCAGATCATCCCCACCCGGCAGGGCAACCGTCCCATCATGCCTAATTTCTTCGTCGAGGCAAAGGGCCACTGTGGCTCGCCGTCCGTGCTGCAACGTCAGGCCTTGTATGATAGCGCTTTAGGCGCCCGAGCGATACATTCCCTCCAGCAATATGGACATGCGCAAGAGGAGTACCGCAGCAGCAGCAACAGCAGCAACCGACCGCAGGATAACGACGATTGCTCTGATCCTGCGCCTGCTTCTAGCCCTACCCATGATTCCACTCACGATAACCACGCCTATGCGATCGCTTCTACCTTCCAAAAGGGAACACTGGGAATCTACGTGACCCATCCGACGCGGATTCCGAGCAATATTAACCCCGGCGCAGACCGTCAGACGGATTACGCGATGACCCAGGTCGGGTATTACTCCTTGATCGGGAGTCCAGAATCCTACCAACAGGGTGTGAGCGCGTATCGCAATAGCAGAGACCTGGCGAAAGAATATCGGGACGAGTTTATCAGGCAGGCGAATGAGCGACATGAAGCTGGTCGGTCGTTAGGCTCATGATGTATGTTGGGATTTCTGATGAATCCGGGGGCGGCGCGGGTGGGGAAGATGTCAAGGATCGATGGAGAGAGAGATAGATAGATAGATACATGGGTGATTGAGACGGTCTGATATGGTCGGTGGGCTGGATTTTATCTGAATTAGATAGAATGAATTATAACCCTAGCTAGGTGCTGTAGTTAACTAGATATTTTGTGCATGAATCAGCACGCACTTAACTAGATGTGCCACTGACAGGCAAAACTCTTTCCGATGATTATTAGAAGACGTGAGTACAGTAGTTAATTAAGTTGTGTCGCCACCACTATAGAACGTATCACCAACCTCCCCGTAAGCCCTGCCTGCAGTACTCTGTACACATTGCACCTGAGGGACAACGGAGGGTTGCAAACCGCTTTCCTGAGTGTTTACTGAGCGATAATCTACGATATATTTTATTTACTGGGCTAGGCCCCAAGTGCTTTGACTAAAGTGGTGGCACCCAAAAGAGGAAATCCTCAGTTGTGCTAGAAATTCCAGTACGTATAGGTACATATATACATACTGTATAACAGCCGGGATTCGCTGCTGGTCACCCACCCAACTACCTACCTACCTACTAAGTAGCCAGCGTTAGTTACATGATCCGCCGTTGAAATATTGACTTGAGATGCAAGAACAGGTCCATAAGCCACGCCACAAAGACCAGCACCGCCATGACGGTTCCCACCCAAGCAAGAGCGTCCGATTCCAGCTCCTCGCCAATATAAATCGTAGCAATCGTGAAGCCCACATTTGGGAAGATGATAGCCCACCAAGGAAGTGTGAAACTCATCTGTCCTTGCGCCATATTACTATCATTGCCCCATTTGGATATTAGAATGGGTACATGAGAAACTAGCGCTATCGCGAATAACCAGAACGTGAAAAGCCATAGGAATATACTTATCCATAGGGCCATGATATTCAACGTTTCGGATGCGGTAGGGTGTTTCGCGAAGTATCCGTAGTCGTTAGGAATCGCCCTTGCACACCCAATAAGCGCCACGATGGTGTAGCCTGATGAACCCACGGAGATGAAGAGGCCGGGGCGCTGGTTTACCGGGCCAAGACCATGAATGAGCATGTTTGATACGAAGAGCGGAAGGAAGAGAAGACATAACATCCACCCAAGACCTTGGAAGGTAACCCCGGCTACAATGATGGCCATTCGTTGTGAAGGGGGCTGATTGGCTGCGATGCACGCCGCGACGGTGCCGGTCAACATGGCGTTGTAGATCATCAGAAACATCGGCGGGTGCATGACGCCTGGCGCGAGGGGGCGAGTGACAAACATGATGACGAAGATGGCGATGTTATACGTCAATGTGATAGCCGCGTAGGTCCAGAAGAGAACCCGCACGGCGACGAGGATCCATGAACCCGTGTGCGGAGTGCCGAAACGCTGCGTGCATATGATGATGGTCGCTATTGAGAGCCAGAGCGAACCGGCGAAGTAGGCTTCTGGGGGTTTCGTGAGGGATTTGCGGATGTTGGACGGTCTCTGGATGAATCGGGTGATCATGGCTGTGGTGAAAAGGGTGAATAGAACTAGGTTGAGGATGAAGACTACGACGCCGGCGGTTTGGAGGCCACGGAATTGATGGGGGGTTTGGGATAGGAGAATCGCTACGCCGCCGGTGGATTGCGTGCAGGTGTAGTTAGCCCATGTGAAGCGATCGAGTAGGAGGACTTCCATGGCGCTCTGGTCTTTGGGTTCCGCATCGTTGGGTCGAGCGGCGTTTCGAATTGAGGCTTCATGATGTTCTTCGTCTGGCATGGCGACGAAGCGACTATATATATATGTATATGAAGGCAGGACCTTAGCTGCGCGGAAATGGCTGGCCGAAGAAGGAAAAGATACGAAGAGGTACGAGGTCGCAGATGGCCGGGGGTAGAAATAGCTCCGAGCGTAATCCGGACCTAAGCGAGACACTATATGTGTGATGCTTGAGGGCAGGGATCGGTTATAGGGATGCCCCGGATTCCTACGCGGACGCCAGAATAGGATATCAAAAATTTAGGGGTCCCCTATACCAAAACAAGATAGGTGTTCGACAATTCAGCCGCTCTGACTCTGATTCAAGAATACAGTCAATTCTTTAGGGTCGTGTTAGACCGACACCCCCTACGTTACCCCGACACCCCCCACGTGATGTACTAGTCCTATTCAAGCTTAGACCACGCGCGAATTTCCTTTTTTGGCTGTATTATAGGGATCTTATCATAGGGTAAGCTGTATATTCGCCACCAAGTGCATATGCTGAATATTGTATGTTGCTATCGCCGTCGCCGTCATTATTACTGCAGCACGTTACTGTATACAGTAATAATAGCTTCATTAAATGGTTATCTTCAAGGCTACGAGAGCGACGATCCTCCCAACGAGCAGTGGAATGAGCAATTCGAAGAAGAGGAATTGAATGAGCAACTTCATGATCGTATCCCTCATCCCCCCGGACTACAAACTCAATAATTCGATTCATATGATGAAGTCATTGAAATCCTCAACGCTCATGGACATAATTATAGCTATGCACTCAATAAAAAGCGTGTTAAAATGGTCAAATCTGGCTCCCATGTAAAGAATATATGGATTAAATGTGACCGAGGAAGTCGATATGTCCGTCTTGAAGAAGGCCAGCGGAAACGCAAAACTAGCACAAACAAGACTAACTGCCCATTTGAGATCATTATAAGGCTTCAAGATAATGATCTATGGCGTTTATACTAAGTGCCA
Source organism: Aspergillus affinis (assembly GCF_023601865.1). Classification (NCBI taxonomy): domain Eukaryota; kingdom Fungi; phylum Ascomycota; class Eurotiomycetes; order Eurotiales; family Aspergillaceae; genus Aspergillus; species Aspergillus affinis. The sequence continues at coordinate 11,758 of NW_026515956.1, read as the reverse complement.
AATTTCCGTATCACATGGCCACGCTAAACCGAATAGGAAATGGGGGTGTCGGTCTAACACGACCCATTCTTTATTGTCGATGATCTTTCTAGCTGTTACCCTTGGGCTTTCCTACCCCCCTTCCAGCAGAACTATTCAACCAACTCAAGTACGATTGCCAGAAAACAGAGAATATCGAAGTCACAATCGATCTCGACTGCGGTTTGATATATGAAAAGTTGAACGCCGTCACTACTGGCCAATATAGAAAGCTTCTAGGAATACTTATCGATGCTCTATCTTTCACTCGTTCAATCGCCCCCCAAAACCCCTCCCCGGCGAGGAGGCCATGAAACGCAAAAAAATAGACATTGAACAAAGGAGTGTAAACAGTTTGGTTGGCAGCTACTTTTGCTCCCAAGGACAGAGAGGGGGAGTTGTAGTTGAACTGCCGTCCTAAGAACAGGAACCATTCGTGGCTAGGGATCGCGATCAAAAGACCGATGATGACGCTTCGTAGCGAGCGATGATAGTCGAACTCTTCGTCTCCTATCATTTGTGCGGAAAGGTCCCCGAGACAGAAGATCAGCGGTGTGAGGCATAGTTGGGTCATGTATGGTCGGCGGCTTTGAGAGTGTAAAAACCAATCAACTAGTGATGCAATGGGTCGATGGGGCTTTTGGGCCTGAGGCATCGGAGTTGGACCTCGAGGAACTGCATCTGGTTTTTTTCGGACATTTCTGACTTGAGTGTGGTGATGATTACGACTCGGTAGCCGGAGACGCAACCGAGTGAGCATGACTTCGTGTCGAAGATGAGGATGGGAATGGGCGAGAAGACATCGAGGAACCATCATATTTCGTGTGAGTTAACGGATACGAGAAAACAGAAGCATCAAATTAGTCTATAGGAACCGCAACTCGAAGTTCCGACTTCAAAAAAGGGGGTATCCTGGAATTTTGAGCAGGATCCAAGTCACGCTCCAGAGCCCGGAGAAATAATTAATGTGTCAGACTCAGAATCAGGGGGCCTGTTTTTTTAGTCACAATTTGGTTTGCCTATGACTGGTTAGGCTTCCAATTTTGTTGATACGCCAATCACAAAATAGACCAAGGATTTAGCACGAAGGGGTCAGAGTTCGGCCAGGGATAAATTGCAAGGGTCTTATGTGATGACGTGGCTGGGAACCAGGATAGCAATCACCAGGATGCGATGCAAGTAAAATTTTGTCACAAAGAATTATTTGTATAATTGATTAGGTGGGATTCCAAAGTTTAATATACAAAAGGCAGCACGCAGGAAGGGAAGAAGGTTGACTCCCAGAACATGGGCCACGTCGCAAGAGTACTCTACTGCGTGGCCATAGACTTGATAATTTCTTGGAAACGTCGACAGCTTGCTCTTAAAAAAAATAGCTGAGACATCGGATTGAGCTTCAAACCATGTACAATGAGTCAGTATAATGCAGGATAAACTAGTAAAGCATCAACATACACATGCGAAGTACTGTATAAGAATCTAAGGTATCCAACCAGTTCCGATATTCGACAAGATGGTTGCGTAGGAAGATACATAGAGGAAGGGCGAGGTGTCTAAGACATTCATTCCCTCCTTACATGTAGACCGGCTAGGTAGGTATTGACTCCTCCTCTTTCTTCTTCTTTCACTCTCTTAACCTACTCAATCTTCATCTTTATCAGCTAAGTATTTTTACCTAGTTCTTCTTGGCAATTTAATTACTTATAAACATTCACGCTCGAAGCAAAAACTCAATTCTGCTCTCCTCTACTTCCCTCTCCGAGGAAAGCGAACCCAATCAAACCCACCAGAAAGAAAACAAAAATAATCATGCCTTATACTCTTCGTACATTGTCTTCCCCCCCTTTACTCTACAGAGAACCTTAAATCCTCAACCAACAAGCACAACACAGCAACAGACCCTAACTAAATAACTAAACAGAACCCACTCTCACCCCAACCGAACGCGCCATCGTCAAGTCCTACGGCGGCTGGACTCTCTTCCTGGCGAGCTATGGTCTGAAGGCGGCGAGTGATGACGATGCAGAAGAGGGAATGGCTATCTTGAAGGGATTGGCGCAGGCTGAGGATGAGAATTAGGGTTGCGTGTTGACTTTTAGACATAGACATACCTAACATGTGCTTGATGGTGGGATTGGGTAGAGGGGGTGAGATGGGTTGATATGAGTATGATGTGTCTAGCTTTCGCTAAGAATCAACCACTCAATAATTGGTACGGGGTATGTGTATTCTTGTTGTCGAGGATCCAAGAAGAAGGAATGGGGTATAATTAGCTACCCTAGAATGAGTGTATGAGCCACATACTTTGACAATTAAGCACTTATTTGGCACCGTTAGGTTCGTTCCTCAAATTGACCGTCCTTTTCTCCCATGACTTTGGCGGTATTCAAACCGGAGAGACATCTATGAAAGGAATATACTGTTGGGGACATGTAGTGTTGGACGATGGAACTGTGCCTTGGAGGTATGCCTGAATATGTCGGAAGTAACAGTTTGACCCCCCCTGGTTGATGACCGTATGCTGTATTCAAAGGAAAAACATCCCGCAAGTAAGCCTACACTCTTTCTTGGTCGAGATGGCTGTAAGGATTGAGGAATTGATAACAAACTTACACCAACGGCTTCTTGCATTAAAAGTACTGATCCGGCAAACCGAGAAGACATCTTGCGCGCCCTGTGACGAGATCATGTCAGCTACTCCGTGGTAACATTTCCAATGGCGATGCGATTTGGATAAAACATACGATATTAACGGCGTGATAGGGTCGATAGTGTTGCTCGCAAAAAGGATCGGAAAGGATGTAGACTTATTTAGTGCACTGATTTCATCTGCATCAAATCCTGGTTAGACTTTGTTTTCAATGCAGATGGTCACCCCGTTTTGTCGAAGACGCATGCTTATAGAATACCGAAAGAGAGAGACAGAAAGAGACAAAAGGAGGGTCGAATACCTTGAACTACCATGCTATCAGGCAACTGCGGGCGGAATGATCGGCATAAGATACCTTCCAGGAGGCCGGGGTAGATATCACCGATGTACTCGCTCTTGGAAATTGTGTATTCCACCCAATTGTTGAACTCTTCTATGGTAGTAAGCTTGTTTCTCCGGTACGAATCGGTGCATGTAATGGCGAGACGGGCATCGCTTATAGGATTTGACTGGTCATACATGCCCGCAAGGGCATAGACATTCCCACGCTCGGCCTGGTGCAGGATATCGGCCATGCTTGGAAACCCTGCCAGTGAGGCGTACAGTGTGTTGAGAAACATAGTCTTCAGGTCTGAATAGGTGACCATTGTCGGCAAGTCTGAATCTCCGGTGCCGCTGAGCGGGACTGGATGGTCCTGAAGCTGACGAATGATGCCATCCATTCTTGACGTGATGTTCGCCGGCGTGGGTCCCCAAAACGAGCACTTTTCAGGCCCTGCGGAATGGCAGAAGGTCGAGAATGTTTCCATGGCCTCGTCCATTTGATCAAGGTTGTCTGTCCAATAGTTGTTGTAATATTGCTCTGCGTTGATAAGACCATCGAAGATCATTCTCCCCACGCGGTCAGGGAACAGGGAAGCGAACGTGCTGCCGATGACAGTGCCGTAACTGACGCCATAGCACCACAATTTCGCGGTTGATGGTGACTGACCGGCCAACTCGGCCTCCGCTTCGGTGAAGGTGAGCAAATCATGGGCAACGGCTGGCGTAGTCACATAATATGAATGGGGTGACTTGCTCTCGACGGCATTGTTGCACCACTCGCCGTAGATAGAGCTTGAATAGTACTGCTCCTCAAGAGATGTTGATGAGATATTAGTAGCTCCTGTTCTGTGCAGTCGATAGAACGCCAATCTTGCTTTTTTATTCCCCGAGAAGCAGTCGAGATGCAAGCCACTGTTGTTCACACCGCGAGGGTCAAAGGAGACGAAGTTGTACTGCTCTCCTAGCATCTCCCCAATGAGATTCTGGAATGTTAGGAGTAGGTCGACACCAGAACCACCCGGTCCACCTAGCGAAATCTCAGTCGAGTCAAATGAGGTTCAGACAGAGATCTTACCGGGGATAAGCACAATGCTTGGAGACTCGAGGGTGGCATTTTTGCCAGCCAGCTTGATGAAGGCAATCGAAGTGGTGCCAAGACTTTTGTTTGAATAATCCAAAGGAACTTCCAGCCGAGAGCAATTGAAGGCATCGAAACATGGTGTCCATGTGAGGTTGGCTGATGGTTCAATCTAGATGGCTCGTCAGAGACCTTGAAACCCTTGGGCAATGTGGTACCGTCAAGTCCCGGACTTACAGTGTCAAATCCATAGACCATGTCCCGATCATGCAAACTGTGGGCTTTAAGTCCCAAGCTCATGAAAAGGATGGCCGTATTGACGAGTCGGTTCATTGCAATTCCTTGGGGCTTCTCGTTTAGCTTTCCGTTCAGTTGCTCGCAAGAGCCGACATCATTGCGATATCTAGGAACTATTTATACAGTAGTATCAAATGTGACGGTTTCAATAGGCAGCTGCATTCTTCCCATAACCCACAATACCTCTTATCCACCTGTACGAATCGGCCACTCATTATTATTTTGATCTCTAAAAGGATAACCAAGAATTTGTGTAGCCCCCTTATCCTAAATAATTGAAGAGGAAGAGGAAGAGGAAGAGGATCGCCTTCCTTGGCGCCCCAGTTGTACGAACTAACCAATCAGTAGCTATCACGATTGCACTAGTCTCTAGCAAGCAAGATATAGGCCACTCATAGTTATTCATTTATAGGGGCCCCGCATGTACGAACGAGCCAATGCATCAGTTGGTGGCTTACGGGTCGTGTTGGCCTCGAAATTGACCTCTGCCTGAAACGGTGCGAGCTGCAAATCTTTTACACCTCACACCACCGTGATGAATGAGATGAAGAACAAGAACACCAAGACAGACAATCAAGCCTGGAGAAGAAAGCCTCGCAGGTTCGCTCCAAAGTCAAGACTAGGCTGTAAGACTTGCAAGTATGTCTTGACTTTACGTATTGCTATAGAGCGGTCGATTGTGTTCAAAGACTTCGAAACTGACATCTCTCAGGATAAGACGAGTTAAATGCGATCTATCTCGGCCTTCATGCTTGAAATGCCGGTCTACCGGTCGCACCTGCGATGGCTATGGTGAAATGCCCCTCGCATTCAAGACCGAGAAGACCGAGATTGAATCAACTCATTATCACACGGAGATCGCCGAACGAGGAGATAGCTACGACAGTCACTACCCATGTACCAAGATCAGTGCCTACGAGTCAAATGGCGCCATTTTGCAGAATCTGGGATCCTTTATGATCTTACCCATGACTGGGTCAACCCAGGCAGAGGCAATGTGCTTTTTCATTGATGTTTCGATCAAGGATCTGAATGAATACCGCCCTTGCGAACGATGGCGGAACACTCTCATGTTCTTCTCCCAAACAGTGTCATCAGTGCGACATGCTGCCATTGCTCTGGCTTTAATTCACCGAAGCCACCTGGATCCTCATTCTAACGGTCGGGCGTATCAATCGCCGTCCTTGAAAGACCCGCTACCGGATAGGACTCCTTTGCTTCACTATAACCGCGCCATTCAACTTCTGCTGAGCCCGGAAAGTGGTGACAGCGCCGAAAAAACAGCTTTCACGCTTTTGGTCTGCTATCTCTTTACCTGCTTTGATCATCTGGTGGGCGACGACGTACAAGCAATGAAACACTTGCGCGGAGGTGTGGAGCTCTCATGTGACGTCGACAACGCTGCATTGAACAAATCCTCGAGTGTTAACGCGATTATCTGCCAGGTCACAGAACAGATTCGCCGTCTTGATATGCAGGCCGTCATGTTTCTAGTTGACTGGACTCCAGCCAACATCCAAGAGATATCTATGTCCCGTCTTTCACTCTTCGACAGTACCTTTTGGTCACTCGACCAAGCTGCTGACCACCTTCAGATTCTCGTCGCTCAGGTAATGAGGCTGCGCAACACAGAGCAACAATTGTCCCCGACGGGTACGATGCCGCCATTACCTTCTTCACTCAAGGACATTGTTCTCGGGCAGTTAGAAACGTGGTCGAGTCTCTTCGAAAACCTCCTTCAACAAGGCCAAGGCAGACCCTCTGGGTCAGACTTTGAAACCGACCCTCTCGTCCCACTCCTGCGCTTACAACACACTATCGCATGGATTCTCCTCATTGGTTACGGACCCGTTAAAGAAATGGACTATGACAACTTCCTTCCCCAATTCCAGCAATGCGTCGTATTGGCGGGCGAGGTAGCGGCGGCACATCAGCGGTATTCCGGGGGGTCGTCAAGGTCGACGTTTACGCCCGAGATCGGATTCATCCCCGTTCTTTACATAATTGGCGCCAAGTGTCGGCATTCTGCTGTTCGTCGTCGGGTCGTGGGTATTTTGCGACGGCAGTCAATACGAGAGGCGGCTTGGGATAGCATATCTACTGCTAGGCTGGTTGAGCGGATTATCGAAATTGAAGAGGGTGCTGCTGAGGATGGGCAAACGGTACAGTGCATGGAGCAAGTTCCCTCATGGCAGAGAATCGAGGCATTGTCGTTTATACATATCCCAAGGGCGCAGTCGGCGACCAGGTTGGATATTACGTATACATTCTGCGGTCAGGAGGGAATGCACAATGAGTCGATCATGATCAAACAGACAGAGTCTTATCATGTTGGACAATTGATAGCAGACAGCAGGCCGTGACAAAGAACCAAAGAGGAATTAATTCCCGTCTATACTAGTCAACGTAGCTAGGTCTATACCCCAGAAGGTTTTCTCGCTCCAAGACATTTATCCATCACAGTACATTTAACATACAGGGTGGACGAACCAACTATGGAAAATCCCGGCTGTATATGAAATAGAGATTTCTATCTTCCTGACCGCGAAATCCTGCATTCAAAGCAGGGACTTTTAAATAACAAAGGCGAAAGATTCTAGTATTAGTACTACTACTACTGAACTGCAGCCAAGCGGATAATATGCCACGTCAAGTGAGTGCAACACGAAATAGAGCAATAACGCCAGCCATGAATCGTACCATAATGTTCAATACCATGCAGTAACCATCCTTCGTCGATATTTCCAAGAATTTATCAAGTCTTCAAGAATACGAAGGTTGTCGTCGCTCCACTGTCGCATCAGCAGATGCAAAGGATTTCGTCGTTTCCGGGGCGCAGGGCAACGAGACGGGTCTAGGTCGGTTTCGACCGATGGTCGTGCCGATTACCAGCACCCACTGCACAGATTCCGTCGGTGTCCTCTTGAGCACAATAGAATTAAGTCATGTTACTGCACCTTGAATATGACAGTCCTCGCTTCTTGTGAACCAATCTCCTTATTCTGAGCTTTTCCCATGGTTAGTCACATTGGCCCGGGATATGCACTCCGTATCACAGCCCCGTGCTCGGCGCCTAATTACCCCTCTTTATCTCGCCAGAAAAACTCAGCCTATGACTTCGAACTTGAAGTCTTATTATTGAGTCGCCATCGTACATGCCTACATAGATGATAGAGCATAGGCTTATATGCCGTGTCTCTTGTTATTCTTTATATCATCGCAGAGACGGACCGCTGGAGGCCTGGCCAACGTTACCATCCATCACCGAATTCATTACCTCCGCGGGAAACGACAACAGTTATCGGCATAAATCCATATGGCGACTACAACTAGAAGATTTCTTCATCAGGATTACACGGTCGCATGGATCTGTGCCCTTCCCTTGGAGATGGCCGCGGCTGCAGCCATGCTAGATGAGAGACATTACGATTTACCGGCGAGGCCAAACGATAGTAACACATACATCCTAGGTCGGATATATGGTCATAATGTGGCTATTGCATGCCTTCCATCGGGTGTTTATGGTACAACCTCCGCCGCAACAGTGGCTACACAAATGCAGTCCACTTTCGAATCGATACGCTTCGGCCTCATGATAGGCATCGGAGGGGGGGTTCCAAGCGGAAAAGTTGATATTCGGCTGGGTGATGTGGTGGTTAGCAAGCCGACAAGGGAATCAGGAGGGGTCATACAGTACGATTATGGGAAAACAGTGACTGGTGGCCGCTTTGAACGTATTGGCGTACTGAATAAGCCACCACCAGTGCTTTTAACAGCGGTCTCGAGACTACAAGCAGAGCATGAGTTGGGGCCAAGCAGAATCCCTGCTCTTCTTTCAGAGGCGGTAGACAGGAACCCCAGGATGAGAGAGAAATTCGCATATCGCGGTGAAGATCAGGATCTATTGTTTGATTCTGAATACGACCATACTGACTTAGGAAAAACTTGCGGCAACTGCGATACAAGGAGACTCGTAGCACGACCTGCTCGAGCTAGCCATGATCCGGTTATCTATTACGGTCTGATTGCCTCTGGAAACCAAGTGGTGAAGCATGGCCTCAGCAGAGATACCCTGGCCCGGGAACTTGACATTCTCTGCTTTGAAATGGAGGCGGCTGGCTTGATGGACAACTTCCCTTGCCTCGTGATTCGAGGGATATGCGACTATTCCGACTCGCATAAAAACAAACAGTGGCAAGAATACGCAGCAGCAACGGCTGCTGGTTACGGCAAAGAGCTTCTCTCTGTGGTCCATGCAAGCCATGTGGTGGACACTCTACCAGCAGGCTCAATTTCCGACGGTATGCTGTCTGCTCAAATTATACAACGAGTCATGTTTTTTTAATAAACTCTAGTATCCTACTACAGAGAAAACCTACCATCTATTAATTTCCCCAACAATGAAATAGTTCGAAATTGTGAGTGCGTTAGTAATCTTTATGAAGTGCCAGCTGATAGATTTTAGATGGCCCAGAAGGCGGGGGATTACTCGAGCGGATTTCAAAATATGATCACGAGAAAATTCATCGAAGACTCACTCGGAAACGACTCACCGGCACCACGCACTGGTTCCTTGATCACCCGGATTTCAAAGCTTGGTTCACTGAGAAGAGAATTTCCAGTTTGTGGTGCTCGGGGAAGAGTAAGCCTGCTTTCCATATACATGCTTTGAACACGATGCTGATGTGCAGCTGTTTTTTAGTTGGCTCGGGCAAAACGATGATAGCGTTCGTCTCCCGGTACCCTTCTGTTCAATATGATATCATGATGTAACAATCAATAGAACCGCAGCGATAGACGCAGCGAAGTATGAGCTCGGCTGTCCCACCGTCTTTTTTTATTGCGAGAATGAGCATCATGCAGCACTTGACGCGTCGTCTATTCTCTCCAGTTTCATCAAACAACTCTGTGAATTCCTGTGCCGGACGTCCAAATCTTTCCCGGAAGATATCGCAAGAGAGATTGGGAAGTTCTTTGGACACAAGAGAGTCCAGCCAGATCTTGAAGATCTAAAAGATATTTTTACCCGCTTTTTCGACTGCGTGTCGGAAACGATATATGTCGTTGATGGGATTGATGCTTTGGATCAGGAACATGCCAAATCCCTTTTGGAGCTCTTCAGGTCTATATTCCATGACTCCGGGACCCAGCAAGGATCGCGCATTTTGTTGCTAAGCAGGGATCAAGTTCCAGGATACATAAACATCGCTACATTCATGCCTGGAATTCGTCAGATCTCGACATCAGCCAATGTCATGCAGGATATCGGGACCTACGTCGAATCAAGCATCACTGACAAGACTATGTGCCGAAAACTTACTGATGACCCTCTACTGATAGAAGAGGTTCAGCGGAGGCTTCTTGCAGAGTCGTCGGGAATGTATGATGACCCTAAACTTCCATGAGAATTTATTCCGTGGGTTATACACTGACTGGCATAGGTTTCTATGGGTATATCTCCAGCTGGAGATTCTTTGGGACACATGCCACACGGATGCAGAAATACGGTCCGCATTATCTGCGCTACCAAGGGGCCTGGAAGACACATATGAGCGTTGTATTGAGAGAATCAATTGCAAGGACAGCCGTGCTCTCAAAGTACTCAAATGGGTTAGTTTTACGACCAGTCCGCTTCATATCGAAGAATTGCGAGAGGCGATCGCCTTTGACTCAGAAGACACTGCATGGAATGCCGAGAAGATTCCACGAAAGGAATTTGTTGTCGGCTGTTGTGCAAACCTTGTTGTCGTGGATTCCACTGACGATCGTGTGCGATTTGCACATTCCTCGGTAAAACAATATCTCGAGAAAAGCCGAGAAAGGAACGTTATCCAATGGTATCCAACCACAGCACAGGGCGTCCTAGAGTGTGGAGAGTTCTGTGTTGCTTATCTTTCTTTCTCGGACTTTAGTCTTCAACTAAGCACGAGAAGGAATGAAAAAGCTACAGTTGCTGTTCCATCCCCCATCTTACTTGCGCAAAAAACCCTCCCTGGATCGTTCACCAGACGCCTCTTCCGAGAGCCTCGGAATCAGAACCGTTCCGTCTCCGTGCCATTCCGTGGGATACGCACAGCATCAACTCCAGATCGAACACAGTACAAGTTTCTCGATTACGCCGTCACAAACTGGGCCGTGCAAACCAAACAGATACCTCGTACATCATTAATATGGGAGAAGTTTGAACGGCTCGCAATGTGTTTCAATGAAACCTGGAATTTTCACCCTTGGGTCCCTGGCGGCCGTTCGGCATTCTCTCATCTCCATAGTCTCTTTGGATGGGCAGTGAAGGAGCAACATGAACCTCTTCTGACAATAGCACAAGGTGCAGGAAGTAACTTACAGCGTGTTTGTAATCTTCCGCTAATCGGTGAAAGCCTTCCTGCACTGCATGTCGCGGCAAAACTTGGGTATAAAGCAACGATAAAGATTCTTCTGAGTTTCTGCGAAGTAAATTTGCCAAACCTAGAAGGATATACGGCTTTGCATTATGCAGCAAGCAAAGGTCATATTGAAATCTGCGAATTGCTTTCAAGCGCAAAGCGAATAAAAGTGAACGCCCCATCAAAATCTCAATGCACACCACTCTGGCTGGCTGCGGGTAACGGACATAAGGATGTCGTGTCACTCCTTATAGAGAAGCAAGGGGATATTGAGGCAAAGGACGCTTCTCTCCAACAGACGCCTCTGTCACGGGCTGCACGAAATGGGCACGATGTGGTAGTTGAACTTCTGCTTGAGAAAGGAGCAAAGTTAGAGTCACAAGATGCGGAAGGCCGAACACCTCTATCGTGGGCCGTAGAAAGATGGCATGAAACGATAATGAAATTGCTGCTCGAAAAAGGTGCCAAGGCGAATAACAAAGATATCGATATTCAAAAAATGCTACTGTGGGCGGCAAAAAAAGGGTATGAGGTGGTCTTCAGCTTACTTTCCACGAACACTGCGGACCTCAACCTTGCAGATAACGGTGGTCGAACATTACTCACATGGGCCGCCTGGAACGGCCATGAGGCAGTGGTAAAATTGCTGCTGGAAAAGGGTGCTCATATTGAGGCTACAGATAAAGAATGGGGTCGGACACCACTCTCATGGGCCGCTGGGAACGGCAATGAGGCAGTGGTAAAAGCGCTGCTGGAAAAGGGTGCTCATGTTGAGGCTACGGATAAGGAAAGGGGTCGGACACCACTCTCATGGGCCGCTGGGAACGGCCATGAGGCAGTGGTAAAAGCGCTGCTGGAAAAGGGTGCTCATGTTGAGGCTACAGATGAAGGATGGGGTCGGACACCACTCTTATGGGCCTCCAGGAACGGATATGAGGCAGTAGTAAAAGTGCTGCTTGAGAAGGATGCTCATATTGAGGCTACAGATAAAGAATGGGGTCGGACACC
>NW_026515955.1:0-57519 GCF_023601865.1 Aspergillus affinis | reverse complement strand
CCCCCCCCCCCCCCCCCCCCCCCCCCCCCCCCCCCCCCCCCCCCCCCCCCCCCCCCCCCCCCCCCCCCCCCCCCCATCAGGATTGAGAACCAGGTGGAAGAGCGAGTCCATTGTTCCAATGATAGGGACCCGCATGGAGTCTGAGGACCAAGGGCATCTGTTAGCTGCATATTGACCTGCATGCCGCCCTTCTGGTCCGTGGCCATGACTGTTTTAGCGCCTCGTACTCTGTAACTATCAATCTTCTGAGCCTTTCCGGGTTTCAAGAGTCGCCTGTCGAAGGCTACTACGGGTACAAGTGGCAGGAGGATGTGGCCCATTGACGCAGGACGCATCGGCGATTATCGTGACAGCGGATCATCTATCTATTCTTGGTAACCGAACCTCCTCGAGTACTCTGTAGTGACAGTCTTCACTGCGTCGCTACTCTGTACTCTCTGCCCTCTGGCCTCTCGTCTCGTCTCAGGAGCCAGGAGAATAGGAGGGAAAAGGGGTTGGCTGAATGGATCCGGGTTGGGGCTCTATTGTCAACCATTGGCGCATAATGCAAATCTGACACGGCACATTACCAGCTTTCCATCTCCTTCCTCTAAATTGGGCACTCGCTTCGTCCATGGGAACGAGTATGGAGTAAGGTTGGGAGGCGCCCATGTCTCCGGATTTACTGTGTCAAGGTGCCATTTTTACATAATCCATTTGGAAAACTGTCGAAGGCGCGAAGACCGCACAGGACCACGGATCCATCCCTGAACTCTGACTGTGGCAGGGTTTGCCCGGTATTATTATTATTATTGTCCATAATATCACGATTTATTATTATCGAGGTCTTCTCCTAACTCCTTTCTCCCAGGTGGCACGGTTCAAGGGAAAGGTACCGAGACACATCGTGGCCAATCATGCCTGCCCCGGAGTGGGGCCAGCCACCACCTTTTCTCTTAATTCTTGCACATCATTACCTGCACATGTCGTAGTGGTTGTTTAGGTAGGTATCGGGTGGTACCTAACCTGCCAGCGCATGCCTGGCTTCGGAAATGGAGAGCCACCTTCATTCCCCCTTCCTACGCAGCATTACCACCTCCGGAGGACTCACGACGTCGGTAATCAGAGGTATCATCTGGATTGTGGGAATCTCCTCGTCATCACCTTACTCCTAGGCTGTAGCCCTGTAGCACTACCTATTCCGACTTGAGTACGGAGCACTGCGTAACTGTCTTCATGTTTGCCACGATCTTCAACATAACACGGCAGATCCACTCCCCCCTCCCCTCCCTAAGCCCCGATCCTCCGGTAGTCAACTCATCAATCATCATACAACAAGCGCGACCATCTCATCGACGCTCCATTATTAGGTATCACACCACGACGGGGACCCAGAGAGGGAAAGTGTTACAGGCCAACAGCCTTAAGAGTCGACCGCCACCTTGCACTAATCGGGGGGTGCCCGGATTTTAGATTATCGCTCGAAATAGACTAGACTGAATCTTACGACGTGACTTTAGTCCGTCTGCTAACCGCCTCGAGCCGTTCTGGGAAAAGCCCATTGGCGGGCTGTACGGTGGCTGTTACAGTCCCACACCAAGCTCTGGCGCGGGCCCCTCATTGGTGTCGGTGGATCCCCATCTTGCCACTCTGCGGCCGTGGACGGGGTCCTGGTTGGATCGTCCTGCTGCCCTAAAACTGGTGCGTGACCAGCTTAGCGCAGGAGGGAGTCGGTCCGGGTCATTACCAACATTACCGTACGCGGATTGTGGGAGTCCCCTCAGGAATGGAGCGGAGTTAGACCGTCAGGTATGGTAAGGCCCTTGCAAAAGCCAAAAAGGATCCACCGACTTGCACTGGCTCAGCCCCAGCAAAATAACAACCTGCAGCCCCTCTTGCTCTCGCCTCCGTCCACTCCGGGCTCTTTTTCTCTTTGCTCTCGGTCTTCTTTTTCAACTACTTGTCCCGCCTTTTTCCATCGAAGATTCCCCATCCCACAACCACTAAACGCAAATTCGAACCGACCCTCTCGCTTTCACTGCCTTTTTTTCCCTATTATTTTTCTTGTTCTTTTTTTCTCTTTCCTCCATAATCTAAATCAATCTTGCCGCCCTAATCTTTCCTCTGTTTCTCTCTTCCACTCAGCCCGCTCAAGTCTACCTACATTCCTCCCGACCCCTTGTCACTTTACCATACTGTTTTTTCTTTCAACTCTTTCTCCCTCTTCCTAGGATTCCAGCAAGCTGGTCCTTTGTTATTGTATCCACCTTTATATAGCCCGGAGTTTGCCAACGACATAACGACCTTGTCTCCTTCGTTATTACTTGCCACCATACCATACCTTCGCCATGTCGACATTTTTCTACGGTCAGCAGCAGCAGCAGCACCCTCACCACGGCGCCACCGCACACATGGCCTCGAACAACCACCACGGCGGTCGCTCTCGCCGAGGACCTAAGATGGCCGCGCAAAACGCTCAGCGCCAGTTTCGAGGTGTCAAGAGTATGAGAGAACTTGCTGAAGCCCCTGCCGTCTCTGCTTTTCGCGCTCGATTCGAGGCTGGACGGTCGTTTGACCTGGATGACGACCTGGAGTTCTGCCCTGGGCTCCTGACGGAAGATGATGTATGTTTGCCTCCCTCCCAGCTCAGACCATCCGGTTCCCCTTAGTCTCTCCTCATACCCCTATCAGCCCTCAACCCAAGTCTCTTGGGGGGGTCGATGGGTGGTTGATACTTTGCAGAATGTTGTGTTAACCTTGGACCTCGATTTAGCTGCACTCAATCCACTCTGCTTCTTCCGATCGGTCTTCTCTCTCCAGCGGGTCTCCCGACACCTCTCCTCTTCAGCATCAAATCCAGCCCGTTCAGCAGGTCACGCCATCCATCTCCCTCTCCCCTGCTTCCAGCAATTCTTACGTTCATTCGGGAGTGTCCGGCAACCTTAATCACGTGAACTACCAGCAGCCGTCGGCGGCTCGCACCCGCAAGGTCATCCCTATCGTCAACCCTCACACCGGGATGACCCTGACCAGCCCGCCCACGTCTATCTCGCCGGCCTCGATGCAGCACGCTCAGCGCCGATGGTGAGGAGCCTCTTCACCTGCCAGTCGCCACCCTCTGGCTCATGGGCGCAAGTCCATGAAAATGTTTTTCAATTCGTCCAGCTTCTGCATCATCGGGCTCCCTAACCGCCGGTTTTAATTCTTTGCTTTTTGCACTTGCTTCCTTTTCGACACGGCCATCGCATCCGTTACGATCACTGCCGGGTGTTTTAAGATCTCCCGTTTGGCTTACGACATTCGCAAGATCATGAGATCACCCGGTGATTTTCTCTGTATATACACTTTTCTCTCCGATGACGACCTTCAGCACTTTTCTCTAGACTGATGCTTTCGACTTTCTGCGAGCGACGGCGCCTGCGATCGAGTTTTGCATTCACACTTCCTCTTTTCTTCTCCCATCGATACCTTGTTTTTCACCATTTGGTTAGGGGCAAAAACAAAATTATCCTCTGGTCTTTACGTTACTGGCCGCGATGATGTATAGAAAGTGCGGCGAATTGCCATTTGGGCGCGCATTCATGGGCTGGAGTTGCTTGTGCTTTCGATGTATTTTGACGACTAGGCAAGAAGTGCTTAGCTGTCTACCATATATCCTCGTTTTGTTTGTTTGTTTGGTTTGGTTTGTGACTTGTTTTAATTTTTCTGGGTGGGATGGGTATTTTCTGTTATACGCTTTTCAGGGATCTAGAAAGGTGGAAACGATATACGTCTGCATTGATTGGGCACTGTTGGACTGTTCGGGATGTTTGTTTGGTCTGCTTGACTTCTTTGACACGTGTGTCTTTTACAGCTCTTTTTATTTCCTTTCTATTCGTGTATATGGGTTGGGGATACGGGTGATTCTTTTTTCTTTCCTCTGTCTGTTGCTACTGCACAACGGCTTTTGAAACTAAAAAAATCCATGGACTGGATGTGGCTGGAGTTTTTGACGGGGTCTCTTGCTCATCGCGAGACAATAGACCATTTTGCGGTTTCCAATTCGTTTTTGGTCCCACGTTGATTCGTTCGGGTGTTTTGTGTGTGTTATTTGGATTTTTCACTTCTGGGCACTCCCGGAGAGTATGATGCTGTGTATGATCTTTTGTTTTCTGTTCTCACCTCTTGGGCACTCGGTCTTTCTACCATATCTTCTTTTTCCTTTGTCTATATGCTTGTTGCTATTGCACTATGCGGGAAGATTCCCTATAAATAGTTGTGAGATTAGCTTTGGACACAACGTGATTGTTGACACCACTCCA
The DNA here is from genome assembly GCF_023601865.1 of Aspergillus affinis. Taxonomy (NCBI): domain Eukaryota; kingdom Fungi; phylum Ascomycota; class Eurotiomycetes; order Eurotiales; family Aspergillaceae; genus Aspergillus; species Aspergillus affinis. The sequence goes on along the minus strand of NW_026515955.1, from coordinate 53,239 downwards.
ATTTGTCCTTCTGGAATTGTACACCGAACGTCGGTGGTCATGTTTGGCTCTCTCCACAGTAGTCTAGCACTGGTCGTGGATGGATCGGTCTATCTCTATCCGTCAGCATAAAACCCACATGTCTCCAAGTAAGGCCATTTCGAAGACATTGAGACACTGTGATGTCACCGATAGATATGACAGCAGGGCCCCAAACAACACAGGACGTCCCGCGATGGTCGCCCTGACTACCTAGCGTTCGAACCTCCCCCAGCCCCATAGAATGGTGCCCCGTCGAAACTAGAAAGACTGGAGAATCTAGCGACGTCTCCACCCAGGCAGCAGAATACTGTATCAATGCACGTTAGAAGAGAACATCATCATCAACGGTCATAAGTGCAGCCAAGAAGGAAGGCGTTGTTCGACTGTCCATGACGTCATCGGTGACACCAGCCAGGAAGTCAAGTTGATGGCTTTACCGAGGAGAAATGGATGTGGGCGATGGCTTTAAACCGAGCTGGTTCTCCTTTTCGTGTAAGAACCTTTGCTGCAGATTTCTCTATTCTGTTCTTTTGGAAACTTCTCTGGCCGTTGACGAAAGATATTGATCCCCGTAAGTGCCACTCTTCCAAGGATTCCCGCGTATAAATTCCCCGAAACGGGAGAGCTTCGCATACGTCATCTTGATCTAAACCGGTCGCCGCTGTCTATCCCAGCTCTCTTCCCTCTCCCTCCCTCTCGTTTTTTATTTTTATTTTTTATTTTTTGATCTTGACACTTCTACGAATCATCTCAGTCCATTAACAATCAGTCTTTCTTCAATTCAGGCCTTCGTAAAAGACACACACATCAGACCAACACCAATCCAATCCAACATGTCCTTCCTCGCCTCCGTCCGCTCAACAATCGCGCCTCGTCTGGCCCTCCGACCTATCTCCGCCAGCACCGGTTCTATTTCTTCTTCCTTCCACACTTCCTCCGTCCGTCAGGGCCTCAAGGAGTCGGATCACAGTTCGTCCCTCCCCTTCTTCTTTTCCTCCATCCTCTGTCCTCTATACAGCATATATATACGATCCCTCCCGATTGAATAATCTCCCGTACTAACTAAGCATACTTTACAGACCGTGAAGACCTGCACAACATCTACGAGTCATCGAAGGAAGAGCAATTGAAGAGCACCAAGGAGGGAAAAGCCCACTGGAAGCAGGAATTGGCGAGTAACAGTGAAGCTTTTGTAGGTTACCCCCACTCCTATAGTTTGGTGATGGGTTGAATTGATGCACACATCCATGCATGAACGCATCAACGAGCAAACGAAGGACCGGCCAAATGCTAATACCACATTTGTGCAATACAGATCAAAGCCGATCGAGGCGATCTCGACGGTGAGGTCGACCTGAAGGATTTGCAGCATAAGACGAAGCACTTGCCTAATGAGAAGGATGCCAGTAAGAAGGGTCAATAAATAGACACGAAGGAAAGAATGGGGGTTTTTTACGGCGTGGATTTCTTTTGTATGATCTTTGGGTCCTCTTTAATTTAATCTTTTCGTATTATTGACGTTTGCTTTCTTTCTTATCTTCCATTGCATGTTGAAATGTCTGTTCTATCATGGGTTCAACTCCACTGGTATAGGTATATAAAAAAGAAAATATTACAATCAGCCATACACATATCAGCATTACAAATAGTATAAGATAATGACATCCATCCCTCAAACTCCCAGCAAAATAGTAAATACCACGTTTGGAAGATCATACAGACCATCGTAGGGCTGTAGATATTAAAAAAAATAGTTAGATAAAGAGAGAAAAAAAAAAGTACTGAAATGCCACCCTTGTTCGCTGTATAGTCAGACAAAATATCAATCAATAGAAGTCATTATTTCGTATCCCGCGTTAAACCACGCAGAGAAAGTTATAGCTTGGTGCCTTCACGTCCACTATCGCTGAGTCGGCGGGTTCGAAACATACCGGCCGAGGGACCGGCGGTCTGGCTGGAGCCTGCTGGCGTTGAAGAGCCAGGCTCATTGCTGTTGGCACGCACTCCGGCGCGCTGGCTTTGGTGAATGCGGGGGTTCATGAGCCACTGGACTTGCATGCGGATACTGCCAACGGCGGCGTTGGTGTGAGCCATGTCTTCCTTGAGTCGGAGACATTCGTTCATGATGGCCATGCTGGCGCGAGCGTCGAGATCGGTGATGGCATGCGAGAGCTGCCCGACCTCTTCCCGGAGGGATTCGTGGAGTGACAACAGGTACGTCGTGGCGTTGGATGTGTATGCATTCGAATTGTCCACCTGTGATTGGTCGTTGGATAACGGGGCTGAGGAAGCCGAAGGAGACACTCCTCGGCGGTCCTCGGCAGCCTGATGCTCCGGAATTGACCGGGTGGACTCGACCAGAGTCGAGCGGATACTGGCAATTCCGTCCTCGAAGATCTCGTTGCGCTGCTGAAGATGACGGATGGTCAGCTCCATGGAGTCGAGTCGTGCATTCTGGGCTTCAAAGTACGGGCCCATGGTGATCAAGGGACAGCTTTGCTCGTGCACCACGAGCTCCGCACGCTTGACTCGGATGGGACAGCCGAATTTAGATGCCGGGCAGGAGTGAATGGCCTCGGGACAGGTGTCGATGTGCTCCCTCAGCGCTTTTCGGAACACCGTCGTCTGGCAGTCGGGGCATGTTGTTTTAAGGCTCGGGCAAAGTTCTTTCACGTGTTCCTGAGGTGCGACACAGACCATCGTTAATGATCGCAAATAGCATGAACAAGAGACACCCTATGTATAACTCACTTCATAATCCTGCTCCATGATCTCCTCCTCGCAGCGCAGGCACTTGTGAAGTTCATGCATGCATCGGCGGTCGGGATGCAAGTCTTTCTTCCGAGACTTCTTGTCGCAGAGCGTACCCGGGCAGTCCATCAACCTATACCCGCAGTATTTGTCCACATGGGACTGGACATGGCCCCGAGGAATGATTTCCTTGCACCCTTCCTCCGAAAACGGACACTTGACGCGGATGTCGTCGCACATATTGATCAACAGTCGGGGGACGTTCAGATACACGCCTTTGGTCGGTGTCCGGCAACTGGGGCAGGTGAACTCGTCGCGACCGGCCCCAAAACTGGTGATCGCGCTGTTGAGACATTTCTGGCAGAATACATGGTCGCACTGTAAGCGCACCGGGCGAATAAAGGGACAGTGGCAGATCGGGCACATCAGGTGGTCGTCGTAGCTGGAGACATGGTCGAGGGAGCGCAGATCGACGATATTGTCGCGGTCGGAATTCGACTCCATGGCGAGGAGCTCTTCGAGATTCATAGTAGGACAGAGATCAAGTCGAGATGACTCTGGGCAAGAAGCGGATTATAAGACAATATCGCGCCACTTAATCACACGGCTTAGTAGCGGCGCAGGAAAGGGGGGAGGGTTCGAGCGAGGATCGACGAGTTGCCGAAGGGATGAAATGATGAAACAATAGTGCCGCAAGTCCCCCATGAGAGTTACACGGTGGCTGAAGGGCGTCAAGAATGGGAGGGGAGGACGAAAAAAGACCGACGAGATGCGATGAGGGGAAGAAGGAAACTAAAGAAAGATTGCGGGGAGGAAATGGGAAAAGGGCGGGAGGCGGCAGCTGATCTCCGGCCGAGAGGAGGCGAGGCTGACACGGACCGGCCAGTCCATTCCATTCCCTCCTCCCTCCTCCTCCCTTTCCATCCACCACCTCCGGTCCCTGTCCCTGTCGCATCTGTTCCGTTCGGGTATCTCTTTTCTTCTCTGCCTCTCTCGCCCAACGGGATTTCTCGACCTGACTTCTCGACCAGACTCGCCGGCTTCTCCGGGTACCTCGTCGAAAACCGTCTCCGCAATCAGTCAACCTAGGTCAACCTTGACCTTCCATCGTATCGCCCTCCACAGCCCGTTCCGATCATCCTCAAAATGCCGAATCCGTCTCAGCTCTTTCTCCTTGCAGATCACATCAAACTATCCCTCCTAGAACGACAACGTGCCATTTCGCTAGACCTAGAACCCAACAGCCAGGACGGCGAGATCTCCCGTTCCTTAGAATCCCTACGCGACGGCATCGAGGCCGTCGAGGCGGAATGTTCTAGACTCGAGAATGCCAACGACGAAGAAGCCCCAGAAATGCGCGACCAGCTGGGCCATCTCCAATCCCAGCTCCGCGACCTCTCGACCCAGTTCCATGGCCACGATAGCCCCGAAGCCTCCGCCGATGAACAGCCACAATTCACCAACGTCCAGAATTCCTCGCCGGACTTGAAACAACCCATTCCGCAGCACCCACCGTCCAAGTCGGTGCGTTTCATGGACTCGGCCGCCGAAGAAGAGGACCTGAACCGTCGCCATCTGTTCCAGCCGTATCGCGACTCGCCGTCCCCGTCGGGCGTGGACCAGTCGGAAATGTCCAACCAGCAGATCCACGATCATCATTCTGACGTGATGCGCGAACAAGATGAGCAGTTGGATCGCCTGGGAGAGTCCATTGGACGGCAACATCAACTCAGCATTCAGATCGGGGATGAGCTGGAAGGCCATGTGGCACTACTGGACGATATGGATGGACATGTCGAGAGGCATCAGGGCCGGTTGAATGGCGCCAGGCGACGGCTCGACAAGATCCGAAGAAGTGCCGGTGACAATTGGAGTATGATGACCATCATCGGGTTGATCATCGTCCTGGTCATCCTGATCGTCCTGTTGAAGTGATACGGGGGTGTATAGATCACATTTTTTGACTTTCCGTTATGTCAGGGACTTCCGGGATTTGCAAATATAGGACTCTAGGAGAGGCGTATGCGGCGTTTGTTTCATGTTTCACATTCCAGCTTTTTGAAGCCCTCAACCCCCCTTTTTCTGTCTGTCCTTGTTGCTGTTATACTTGCACATGATTTACATCTCGTTGACTAGGGAGTTATCGTACGGAGCTCGGAGCTTTCTGAATTATCATGCAATTCATTCGCATCTTGATGTGAATTTCAAATGGCTTCTTTCTTGCCCTGACCCTACTAACACTGACCGGTTCAATTACCCGGGGGCCTAAAGCATATAGGGGCCTCCGCGGTATCGGTAGATCACGGGATCACCTCTATGGCCTACAGGGGAACTGAGAGGGAATGTACGTGGGTTAAACAGCACACCAAGGAGGAATGGAGGAACAACTGGCGGCATGCGGACCACGGCAACTATTTACGGCAGTGGCTTCCAGAGCTTGGCCCTTAGAGCAAGGCCTTGCAGCGGTATAGGGGTCTTACCACCCCTGAAGCCAGTGCGTTATTCCAAGCGCGTACAGGCAAGATAGGGCTCAACAACTTCCTCGCGACTATCAAACGCGCGGACAACCCCCGCTGTCCCTGCGAGCGAGCCCCGGAAACAGTAGCTCATATCCTGCTCGACTGCAGCCGCTACGAGGCCCTGCGATTCAAGCTCTGGGGGCCTGACCACACCTACCATCCGCGGCATATTCGAGACGCCCTGACCGACTCTAAGCATGCACCGCGGATGGCGAAGTTCCTACTGGCCACCGGACGCCTCCCCTACCTGAGGGAGATGGCTCGGCTGCAGGTCACGGAGGGAGGCCAGATGAAGGAAGTACCTGACGAGGTCGGCAGGGCGGAAGACCACAAAGGAGACGTGGAGGAACAACAGGGCGGAGCGGAAGATCGGGACCCCGGCGCAGAGGCAGCAGTAGAGCCCGGGGCCGCGGCAACCCCGGGTAGTGGTTAAAAGGGCGCGCTCCAGGAGAGCAGCTGTTACCCAAGTCTTCTCCCTTGACCACCTGCATCCCTATTACGGCATTCGGTTGTTTGATCCAGCCATCTTTGTGATTTCGCGGCGAGCTGGCGGTGCGTTTAGGGACTCCTTACACGATGTTGGGCTTCAGGCGACTACTGGGGGCTTGGTCAGGCGGGATACGATGGCTTATAGACTATACTGACCGCGAGTGGCAACGGCTCTATGGGATCGCCCACCAGAGAGAGGGCCTACGGGTTTCGAAGGAGGCTCTCTGGCCGGCCATCTACGTGGGTTGAAAAGATATATATATCTGCGCGATCAAGGCCTCTGACGGTCAACTGGAGCTTCGATAATTCTATAGGATAACTTAGTGTACCATGCTGTCACCGCAAACTCGAGCGTGGCCCCGTACGGGTGCCGAAATGGAGGATAATGGAATGAATCAATCAATCAAGCCTTGACCCTACTAACACTGACCGGTTCAATTACATCTGTGAAATAAATAGACATTCTAGTACTATTCACGTTAACTAATCAAAGGGGTAGTGTAGTAATCATAAGTAGGTAGGTAAGGGGTATATAAAATCTAACTAGGTTCATAGATATATCGTCATCCATCCGTAGCCGAACAAGATAGACAGACAGACAGGTAGATAAATGTATGTCTGTTTATTGTCAATTCTTGTCGCTTGCTTCTTCGTTCTCTTCTATCTGCTTTTTTTTCTTCATTCAAGTCCTTTTTTTTTTCTTCTGCTGGGTGTTCAAATCAAGTCATGTATAGTTTGGCGTTGCGTCTTTCATGTAAGTATGTATGTATCCTTGGGCTCTTTGAGTGCTGCCGGGGGTATGTGTGATATGTATTTGTCGACTGGGATGAAGGTGAAGAAACACACAGATTGCAGCAATCGACCGCAACCACACACTAGAACCCGATCAAAAAAGCGGCATCGTAGCGGGATTCTCGTAATCGACATTCGCCTCCACCGACTCAATCCGCTCATGACAAGTCCCAAACACCCGATCCCAGAGCCGGGTCTGCTTCCCATAGTTATAGCTCTTGCGCCAGCCCTTCCGATGATGCAAGTCATGGTCTTCGATCACGATCTCACAGTCCAGGGCCTGCAGCAACCAACTCATCGTCGACGGCACGGTCAAATGCAGCCGCAGACCGCTGTGCCCGAAGACCTCGGCGAAGGCGACGTACTGGTGGCAGATCCACCACTCGTAGAAGCCTAGCGGGAGGCCGAGGGCCCGGAATGTGAGGTACGTGAGGAGCGGGACGCCGACCATGTCGAAGAACTCTTGCTCGTGGTCGGCGTAGGCCGCGAGGAGGGGGTTCGGGTGCTTGGTGAGGTGGTGGGTGCGGTGGTATTTCCAGAGACTGTTGACGTCGTGCATTACTCGGTGGTACCAGTAGAACCAGAAGTCGAGGATGATGCCATACAGGCCGATTTGGAGCGGGAGCCATATCCAGGTGAGGGTGGAGGGAAGCTGGGTGCGTGTGTAGGTGAGGTAGATGGCGAGGAGGATCCGGGAGCCGGTGGTTTTGTAGAGAGAGGTGACCACTTTGCCGACACCGACGTCCGGGACGCCGTCTCGTTCGTGCTGGTCGCCGTCCAGGAAGCCGTAGGTGTGGCCGAGACGGCGCAGGACATGGACCTGGTAGAGTACGGTGGCGTTGAAGACGAAGAAGTAGAGGTTGAAGACGGCAAAGGGACCGAGGGTCTTGCCGGTGTAGGTCATGTAGAGCTGGTGGAGGAGGAGCGGGAGGGCCGAGTAGAAGAGCACCCAGCGATGCAGGGACCATTGAGGCATGAAGGGAACTTTCTCGTCTTTGCTGTGCACAGGGACCTCCTGGTCGAGGGCGATGGGGTGGGCATTGAGAACCTCAAGGGCCCAGTGGTTGATGTTCCATTCGTCTCGGTTGCCGACGCGCCAGGTCGATTTCATCGAGTCTTTCGGGTTGGGTCTGGTAGCCATGCTTACTACTGCTGCTGCTGCTGCTGCTGCTGCTGCTGTGGTTGCTGCTGCTCAATCATCCATACCTTCCTGGCAAACCATGAGGGATCTATATAGTCAGGACCTCCTGCTGATCTCTCAACTCCGAGGCTGGATCTATGCGGGGTTGACTCGACCCTCAGCCCTCGACCATGTTCCATTCTTCACATGCCGACTACTGCCAGAGAGTGTCTCACTGTCTCTGATCTGGGCTGGCTCGGTGGTCCCACTATAGGAAGTAGTGGGAACTGTGGGATGAACCATCTCGCTTCCATGAGCCCGGGGTTTTGTTGGGGAAACCAAACCAGTGATCGGCAGTGAAAATGATCGACAGGCGATTTCATCCTATTCCTAACTGGGGATATGTTGCGAGTTTTGATGTCTTCTATTATCATTCTGTGGTTCCCTAACCCCGGTTTCACGTGGGGATGAGTGAGATCATGAGAGGCCTCGTTTGGCCGAATTCTACTGCGCAGAGAGAGGGTAGAGAATCCGAGATGTAATGCATCATACCTTCAACACTATCGGTTTTCTTTGAGTAGAGAAAAAAAATAAATGAATAAATAAATTCATCAATGGGCTCAGTAGTGGTTAACCTCGTTAGGGGGGGAAATGAAAAAAGAAGGATTGCATGTCCTGGTGTCAGGGTCCCTATATATAGTACGTTGACTGAATGACCAACAGGTCATTCATTGTGCCTTTTTGGCGTGTAGTGCAGTGGTAAAGTCAACGGACCGGTGCCTTACACCTGGTTTATCCAGGGCCCTGAGCAGGTTGTTAGTACTGAGATAGATGCTTCTCTGTCTCTTTCTTCAATTACTTACTTACTCTTCATTGGAGAACAAACACATACATCAATCAGTCAGTCAATCAGGGAAGGGTAAATTGAAAAAACCACATGCGCAAAGCAAACTTTCCTCCGTGTTTAAGGTTCTTTTTTGCATACTCTACTAGCAGCAGGGATTCCAACGGAGCAACAGACGATCTATTGCAATTATCGAGTGGTTAGGGATATATATATAGGGGACCTAAGAATTCAGGCAAGGGGTGGTGGTAGTATCAATCCCCTATATATAATATAATATATAGCATGCAGCAGCCTGTCGTTCCTTATTCTATATCTCTCTCTGTTCGTGGCAGGGGGTTTTTGTTTTTTTTCTGGATCCATGGATTGACGGACGGAGCATCGTTGAGGCTATTGAAGTGAAAAAAAAAAAGCACAAAAACACCACCGCTATAGAAAAAGGCAGGAAAGGAAGAACGAGGGTCCCAACAAAACAGGCTAAGACGATTTTAATTGAATCCGTCTTCCCAGCGAGAACAAGAAATAAAAAAAACCAAAAAAGGAAGTCAGCCCAACGCGGGGCTCGAACCCGCAGCCTTGTGATTAAGAGTCACACGCTCTACCGATTGAGCTAGCCAGGCTTCCTTGTTGAAAAGCTGTTTTTTAATATGCTTTATATTCACAAACAGCTTTGCAGCGCATGTCGAACATCCGGATCTCGTTCAAAGGTGTTAGTTACATCAGTGACCACATCTACTAACTGGACAAAAACCATCATGAACTAAATCATCAAATTGAGGAGCTAACCTCCAGCATTAAATAGATATCTACAGGTTTCAGTATTGATATCCTCCAGAACCATACCCCCCAGAGTTATACCCCCCTGACCCGTGACCGGAACCCTGTCCATATCCTTGCCCTTGACCATAGTAATCTGCGCTGTGCCCACCCTGTCCATGATGGCTACCGCCGCCATAGCCGCCACCGTAATCTCCACCGGAGTGATGCGGCTGGTGGCTATGGTGCTGGTGATGATGGTGGGAATGGGATTCTTGGGATGAATGGTGTGATTGATGGGACTGGTGCGACTGATACTGGCCAGACTGCTGATGGCTGGAATACTGCTGGTCCTGATATTGAGACGAGGAGCTCTGTTGGGATGGAGCCTCCCCATCCCGGGCGGAGCCACCCAGCCCGAGACTGGAGAAAGCACTCCCCAGTTTGCCAAGTTTGGACGCTCCTGGGATTGGAAGGTGTGACAGCTGCTCCAGCGGGTTTCCAGAGGAGCCCTGTTGTTGTTGCTGCTGTTGCGGCGGCCGCTGGTACTGCGACTGTGATGGCCCGTGACCGCCTTGTCCGTGGGAGTGACCAACCTGTCCCCCGTTGTTCTTTCCTTCCTTAACACCCTCGGCGCTCAGGATATCGTTGAGCTTGGAGCCTCGGTCTGGCCGGGACTGCACCCATGATTCGACGGCCTCGAACATGGTGCGATGGGCGTCGTTGCGCATGTTGCGCAGAGCCGGATGATGGAACACCTGCAGGCAGTCCTCGACGACCTGGTGCTCCGGGATGTTGATGTTCTCCCAGGCGTGAAGGACGCGAGGGGCCACGTACCGGAGGATGGCCGAGGCGACCTGACCGGCAGGTTTATTCAGAATGTTGGAGAAATGGTCCTTGGACAACAGCGAGTGGGTAGGGTCCGTGCAAGTCGGGTCTGTCCACGGCTCGAATTGATGCTTACCCGAAGCATCAATGACGCCGGCAGATCCAGTCTGTAGCGACTTGGAGGCGGCGTTGATGAGAGGGCGGATGAACGGAGCCAGCAGAGACATGACGAAGACCGTCAGCGTCTCGGTGATCTTCTCAACCAGCGATTCCAAGCCGGGGATCTTCTCGATGATCGACGACAGCTTGCGGACCACGTTGTCTCTGAACTGAAGGATCGGATAGATCTGTTCGATGGTCTTGTTCGGATCAAAGTCAGCCAAGGGACCGGAGGGACCCTCAGAGGAAGAAGGCTTGCTGGATTCGTTGGCCCTGGAGGAACCATATCGATCCCCTTCGAAGCCACGGCTGTGACCCGAATCGCGTTCGTTGAAACTTCGGACGGCCTCGCGCGCCACGTAGCCCGAACGAGAGCCGCCGCTTCTGTTGGACGACTCCTGGGCATCGGAGCGGCGCTTGAGCTCTTCCGCTTCGGTCACGAGCTCTTTGGTGCCGGGAATCTTCCCGAGCAATGCAGTCAAGGCCGTACTGGATCCGGAAGACGAGCTGTTCTGCGCGTCTCCCAGTGCGATGTCCATTTCGTTGACCTCGGACTGGGTGAAGTGATCCGTCGCCTCTCCGAGAACGGAGTGGAAGAAATCCACCATACCAAAGGATCCGGTCACTAGCGGAAAGACGTGTTTACCGTGGAGGTTCATCTGGGTCCTGGTGCCGGTATGGGGGAAGACGTTCTGGAAACCCATCTCGCGGAGGGCCAGTTCGACGTAATTGGTGTGCGCCGCAAAGTCCTCCAGGGTGTGCAGACCCTGACCCAGGCATCGCAGAGCTTCGCACAGATCCTCTTCGTTGCCTTTGCGGCTTCCGCTGTGGGTGTACGTGCGGCCGTAGTGAATGCTACGAGCCAAGCTCTTCTTGATGTAGGCTGTGCTCGTATCCCAGTTGCCGCGTTCATTGGCAATGTAGTTCTTCATGCCGGTCTGAGGGTCGATATCGAGCTCCTTCTGACTAACGGGGCCACGCAATCTCTTGTCGAACTCGCGGGCATCCTGGTTATCGGCGTAGTCTTTGGGGTTGCTGGAGAAGGAACCGGAGGGTTAGCTATCCGAGAGTTTGGATGACAGGCATTGCGAATCCATACTCAATGTGTTCCTCCGGACGGTAGACACCTAGTCTGTCGGAGGTGACTTCGAACTCAGCCGTCGCGTAGCCGAAGGTCATGAATGAGAGGATCCAGACCAAGACCCGAATGGTATCAGCGGGGAGACTCTTGAGGGTTCCGACATCCATAGCCTGGGAGCTTTTCGCAGTCAGCACTTATTTCCGTTTCTTGTCGCACTCTCCGAGGCAGAGAAAAACTCACTAATCACGCAACCAGTTACCAAAGTAAACGCGCTTGATCATGGTGGAAGTCCACTTGTGGCCCTTGATAAAGGCGACGGTCTTGAGCATATCCTCGATATCGCCATGGCGCCAGTTTTCCCCCTCGACGGCGGAGATAGAGGCGATGTCTAAGATTTGTTAGTGAGCGCCAACCCAGGATGATAATCGAAGGGAGAAAGACATACTGCCGGCACCGAAAGCATCAACGTGCGAGGGAAACACGAGCAAGAGCAAGCCCACAATCAGCAGGGCGCTGAAGCCCGGACTGAGTCTCGAGGCCATGGTAGAATTGTGCGAAAAAATGTAGGTAGAAGGAGATGATGCGACTAGCAGAGAGGGACTGTCCGAAGAGGAAAGAGAAAAAGAGAGAAAAAAGAAGGCTAAGCAGAAACAAGAGGTCGATGCATTACGCACTTACCGGAAGAGGGGCTGCTTGGGCACCCCAATTAGGAAGGCACGGGAAGTGGCAGGTGCGATCTTGCCTGATTGGACTGGAGGATAACTATCAATCTTACGATTACGTCATACATAATAAACCTCGCAACAATCTGACTGTGTCCCTTACGGTGTATCGCATGATTATATTCTGTAAGACGATGATTTCACTCTGCCCCGCCACCATGATTCTTCATTCCATGACGGCTGAAGCTCCCCGATCGGCACCGCCTTCTTCCTCATCCAGCGGTGGGGGTCGCTATACAAACCCATCGGTCTTGGCTGTCTTGGCTGAGACATGCGAATCGCCTCGTCCGTGGAACCGGGAGGAACTGCGGTACACACGCAGGAAGGATATTCATGATATTCCTGACCATGATCCCGATCATTTTCCGCGGTGTATCGGAGTGTGGTGTACATCATAATGAGGATTATCATTATCTGCATCAGCTCCGGCACTCCCCGCTTAGGGCTCTCCTCCACTTGTCCAAGGCAGCTTGGCTAGTGATCGGCTTGGCATTCGAGGCTCAAGTTGGCTTGATTAAGTGTATGCCAGCCTACCAGTAGTTAAGTGCACAGGAGTAGTAAGCTTTGTAGTGTATGACTATGCGTACGGAGGATATCTAGCATTTATGAAGACCGAGCTGAGCCTGGACTGAACGTTCTCGTATACCTCGTATACATCGCTGCGGGCTTAACCGAGGTGAGACCGTCTGTTGACACCTGCAGTCCTGAATTAAGATACGTAGCAATAAATATACTCATCATTCACATAAGATAGAGTATCATAAAGCATGAAGAAATCTGGCAGGACCTCCCCAAACAAGACAAGCATTACACATCAGCCCATCGAGTAAACAAATGTAACCACAACCTCCCAGAGCCCCGCTTTTGTGCCTGCCGCGGGGTAAAAACAACCCTTTCCACCTGTGTAGTTACCACCTTGGTAGTTACTACTTACTAGTGACGAGTCCTGGAGAAAGTCAATAAGCGACGTCGTATTCTCACGCTACATCGTTGGGTAATAGAATTGAAGCCTTGATGCGACACTTCACTTCTGCTTGGCTGTATAAATTCGTCTGCGTTCTCGTACACCTGTCACCTACCTACAGTAACGGACTGAAGTGAAAAGAATAACCCCGAGGCTAACCTCTTATCTCCGTGAACTTCCTCTTCTTTTTCTTCCCCCACGTCCACATACCTACCTACCTTACCTCCTTTGAAAGTTCAAACCCATCCCCCAAACCAACCATCCAAACAAAACCACCAAAATGTCCACCCAAAAAGAAACACCCTACCTAACCGCCCTCCAACGCGACGGCTTCGTGGTAATCTCCTCCCTTCTCGACCCCGCCGAAACAACCTCCTTCCGCGCCGCCGCAACAACCGCCACCACGAAGACCCGAACCGGCTCCTGGCCTCACTTCCGCACCGTACCCAAACAATTCCCCCCGTGGCCCACGACGCCGCCGCCTGCCTCCGAAGGCGGCATCTGGGGCGTCCAGCACCTCCTGCATCCCGAGATGCCCGGACGGAAGGAATTCGCGCGGTTTTATTTCTCGGAGAAGGTGTTGGCTGTGGCGGAGGAGTTGCTGGGCTTGTCAACGTCAACAGGTTCAGGCTCGGAGGGAAAGGGGGAGGAACCCCTCGTGATGGAACTTTTCAACCTGCTCGTCGCGCCGGAGACGAAGGATTTCGAACTCCGTTGGCACCGCGATGATATTCCCGATACGGTCTCTCCGGAGGAAGAGGAGCGGTTATTGCATGCGAAGAGCCCCGCGGGGAAGCAGTCGCATGCGCAGTATAATCTGGCGCTGTGCGAGGATGCGTCGTTGATTGTGGTTCCTGGGTCGCATCGGCGGGTGCGTACGGAGGCGGAGCGCAGTGCGGCGCCGTACGAGGGTAACATGCCGGGGCAGTTGGTGGTGGAGTTGAAGCCTGGGGATGCGGTGTTCTATGACAGCAATATCTTGCATCGCGGGGTGTATCGCGCGAAGCCCGAGGGAGGGGAGGAGTCGAGGTTGACGCTGCACGGGAGCATCGGGTTAAAGGGGTCTGGAGGGGATGAGGCGGATAAGAAGGTGCGGGCGACGGCGGTGCTGCAGCATGGCGTCGGGGCGTGGGTGCATCGCGACGATGCAGCGTTTGGCATTGGGGAGCGGGCGGAGAAGATGCGCGCGAATCTGGTGGCGATGGGGACAGGTGAGGGGGTGGGATATTCGCTACAGGGATAGTAGTTGCAGCAACAGTAGTACATAGTCCGTAAATGAATATCAATTGACTCGATGAAGTCGTTGAGGTTAAAACAACCGCCTCGCTCATATATATACACCAGAGAAATAACACCGGAGGGTATTCAAGAAATGCGAACAGAAACAGAAGATGAGAAACCGAACAGTAAGCCCCCCTACCCAGATCCATTCAAATTTATACAGCCGTCATCCTCGTCGTGAACTCGTCGAACATTCGTTGCACCTGTCAAGTCAAACCCCTACCCGTCTAGCGGCCGCTGTCCGTAGACATAGTGGAACAGAACGTAGCTATGATACGGGGAACTGAGCAGCTCCGCACGTACTTTATTCACGTAGTTCTGGGCCTCTTCGAAGGTCCAGCCCAGCACGCGAGTAAACAGAGCCAGCGAGTATGGCTCGACGGCCTCGAAGGTCGTCACTTTCCCAACTCGTCCGATCTCTTTTAACCGGGGACTCTTGGGCCAGGAGCCGACAGGACACTGACTCGATTAGCATGAATCCTAACCAAAATATCATGTATTTTGGGATAGCCAGATGCAATAGGGACACCAAAAGAGAGGTGAGAGACCAACCTTATACACATCATCCGTCACATTCGCAAACCCCGCCTCGTGCATCCACCCTTCCAAATGCGGCGCGATATTCATCCTCTTTCCGAATTGACAGCTCGCCGTATCCAGCTTCTCCTGCCAATCCGTCAACAGGTGACCCTCGTGCAGCGTGCCGTCATCCGCCTTGAACCAGGCCTCGTACTCCTGGATCTCGATCCACCCGCCAGGCTTCAGATGGGCGTAGGCCTGGCGCAGGAACTTGCCCCAGTCGCCGATGGCGCCGCCTAGGGTGCGGGCGTGGATGTAGTCGAAGGCCTCGTCGCTGGTGAAGGTCCAGTCGCTCTCGGCGTCGTCAATGTGGAAGGAGCAGTTTGGGGGCGCCCAGCTGGGCTGGATGGGGCTGAGGTCGGTGCCGACGATCTCCGCGTCCGGGAGGAGCTCGGCGATCTCGAGCGCCCAGATGCCGGTGCCGGTGCCCACGTCGAGCATGCGACGCGGCACACCGTGCTGGAAGATCGGGGCGCGGTAGAGGTCGCCGCCGATGAGCAGCTTGAAAAGGTGGTGCATCAGCGCCAGTCGGTCTTGCTCTTCTTCGTCGTTCGGCATTGGGTATTCGCCGTAGCGGTAGGCGTGGTAGCGTCGGCCATTCTCGTAGCAGTAGTCGCGTACCGAAGAGGAGAGGGTCAGGTTGGAGTCGACGATCGATTGGGCATCGTAGAGGGAATCTTCATCGCTGGTCTGGAGAAGAAAGGGGGAGGATTAATAAAGTGAAATAATTTTTGAAGGGGAGGCGGTTAGAAGGAACGGGAGGGGAAACGAAAAAAGGAATTGCAATTTAGATGAAACGCCAACTCGGGGAGGAGGATGAAGATGATGCTGACACCCTTCAATGCGACACATAATCAGAATCCTTCTCTCCCCTTTCTTCCTGATCTTCAAGTCTGAAGAGGGACCGACCCGAACTGGGTCCTTGTGGAGTGTACAAAAAAAGGCGGGAACAAGAGGATACCCAAATTACTAATGTACATAGTATATACTTCTTGTGGATGGGGAGGAGGGAGATGGCTCTTACATCCACCACAATATGCTCGTAGAGATTCGGTTGTTGTGGCATGCTCCCAACGACGGACGCAGGACTGCGCAAGCGAAGGGCCGGAAGGAGGCGTGTGGTCTATGATCTATGATGTAAGACGGACGAAAGAAATACAGACGATGGAAAGAGAGAGAGACTGAGGGAGGGAGGGGAGGGAGAATGTGAAAGAGCACTAATTAATAGAAGAGGGGGGAAGGGAAGGTAAGAGAGAAAGGAAGAAAGAAAGAAAGAGGGAGAGGGACAGGGAAAGAGAAGAATAATACCCCCCGTGGCATAGTAGAGAGGATATCGTCAGGATGCAACCCAAGGGCCCGAGTGACAGGGGTTCTAGTCCCGGCAGAGAGGGCGCCGGGTCGACGGCGGTGTGCGCCCAGAGCTCTGGTTCCGCCGGGGAGGATTGGCCTCGTCCGTGCAGACCGATCAATACGATTCTTCGATTTATTGATAATTATCATAATGATAATTATCATAATTCATACTCATGACCGTGGACTGCTTCCTCTCAATACTGAGAATTGCATATGTCGGCTTGCAGCAATACTTTTACTATTGATTGACTCGATCACACCTTCCTGTGTATTGGTTAATTGAATATTTATTTATTTGCCCCGGGAAATCCGTCTGTTCTTTTTAGTATTTCCAACCCCCGCACGGCTGGACCCGAACAGGATGCCGTACCACCTTGCGAGACACCGCGAACTGCCGTGTCAGGTAGACAGTCCTTCCAATCTCATTGTCCTCCGACACGCGGGATGCAAACCAAGTAACCAAACCAACCCTCAGATTTATACCTTACGTTTATTCATCCTTCGCTATGGACGCGAAACCCACCGCCTCCCATCGGCGCTTACAAGTTCTAACAGTTAATCTCGATACCCTCGTGTTATTGGCTCGCTTCGTTCTCCCGGTACTACTAGTAACACCGTCGATACAGTCCGCTTGTTGTCTCCCTCTGGGCTAGTGCAATGTGAATCTTCCCCCCCTTCGGTTGCATGAGCGAAGAAGCCGATGGAATGCGCTTCCCCTCTTACTCTACTGTACAGTCGGTCGGTCGCAGCCTGCACCCTTGCTCATGGACTTTTTTTTTCATTTCTTTTTCTTTTGGGCGATGCGTTGGCAAGGACGCCGCCGTACGGAGACGGAGTAGACCAGACATGTCATGTTGAAAACTATGTATGTACCTACTAGTTAGGTACTCCGTAGATACGAACTACTCGTAAGAGCGGGCGCTGCCAAAATCACTTTCGTCTCAACATCGATCCAAAATACATACACATCATCAAGAACCTTAAGTATGTTCATCGTTCATCCCCGACAGCGATCTTCGTATTCTCATTCCCCAATGGTTCGGTTCTCCGTCAGATTTCGTTCAAGGATTCTGATGCATCACCCGTAATTAATCTATCCCTGCGTCATATCACCCGCCTTGGGTATTTTTTTGTCTTTTGCTCGTAATCCAATCATCCCAGACTCTGCAGCTTCTCCTGCTCGGCCGGCGTCAAGGCTGCAAATAGTTGCTGGAACTCGGCCTTGGCAGATGCGTTGCGGAAGAAGTCCAGCAAAAATGCCTGCGTCTCGTCGTCACGCTTGCGCACGCCAAACACTCCTTCGCTGCCGCCTTCGCCAAACGCCATCAGTTCCTGTTTCGTCACCCCCAGATTCAGATCCAGCGTGTTGGCGGGGAGGTCCTCCCACTCGTCGTCCTCGTCGCTATCCTCTTCCTCCAGCGCCGCCGCTGTGGCCGCGTCGATCTCTTTGCTCCCCGCTGCCGCTGCCAGCTCCTCGACCAGCACCTTGACGATCTTCAACGGTGCCGACACCGCCGTGTACTGATCCGGGTTGTTGCGCGTCTGCGACCGCGTCTTGATGCGACCGGTGTCCTGGATGATTAGGTCGCCCTTGGCCTGGACCTGGGCCAATCGAGGATCTTCTAGGTTGTACAGCGTTGCCAGGGCGATGATGTTTTGCTTGATCTCATCATACCCGGCGAAGTTGACCGAGTTCTCCAGCCATTTGCTCATCACGATCGGCAGTCCGCTCTGCCCGCCAATGTCGACCTGCGCCAGGAAGTCCACCACCTCGCGCGCACTGATGAGCGTCAGCCGGGCAAAAACGAGGATCAAGCTCTGAATGAATTGCGCTTGCTGGGCGGTCGCCAATCGCTGTGCCACGGCTCGGAGGAGCTGGGGCAGATACGGTCCGAGTCTTTCGGAGCCCGCTTTCTCGACCAATTCGGCCGCCAGCTGTCCGACCTCCGTCGCGGCGTTGTCGTCGACGGAGGGTCCCAACAAGCGATCAATAATCACCAGAACCACCTCGGTGGCCTCCTTGCCGCTCTGGGGATCCCGCCAGTTGACAAATTGGTTAAAGTCGTGCGAGAGCATGTGCCGAACGGCTTCCGTCGCGGGACGGATCAGCTCCCCGTCGGTCGAGTCCAGCAGCAGTCGGTTCATCTTGGGCATGACGGTCTCCACGAATCCGGCCGGAAGGGGCTCGAGAGCTCTCTCCGAAAGAGCACGCACGAGATCCGCGGCAAAGTTTGTCAGCGCGTTCTCCTGAGTCAGGTTGCCAACGTCAATGGCCCCGGTCAAAGAAGGCAGGACCTTCTCGCAGAGAAGGACAAAGGAATCGGGGCCCTGGTCTGCAATGGACTCTACCAGGTCCTCGAAGGCCTCGGTGACGATCATGGTGAGCTGGAAATTGGTTGCGCCGTTGCTGGCGATATTGAAGAGAACATCGATGGCGATGGACGATAGAACGATGCTCGGGTTGACCATGATCGTGTCCCGGAGCGTCTCAGCGAGAGTGACCTTGAGGTCGTCGCTGTCGGATGGTTCGCGGAGATCGTGCGAGGAGACAAAATCGGAAATGGCGGAGATGATGGAGTTCTGGAGGGGAATAGTGGTGTTGGAGGACAGAGCCGGCAGCAGATCCTGCAGGGCTCGAATGCAAGAAACCTTCACGACTTCCGATGGGTCTTCGGAGATCGCCTTCAGGGTAGCCTCAAGATAAGAAGCGGCGGTCGGCTGGAAGGCCTCGCCGGCCACCTGGGCCAGAATACCTGCCACAAGGTAGCCGCGGGCTCTGAGAAGCTCCTGCTCTTGCTGAATGGAGTAGTGGATGAGGCCGTTGAATCCATTTGCCAAGTCCGGAGAGATCTGCTGGGCGACCTCGCTGAAGTCCCGGAGCAGTTGGTTAAGGATGTACAAGGCCGATTCACGGGCCTTCCACCTGTTGCACGAGAGTATTCGTTAGTTTATCGTCTTCTCGCTTCTTTCGCATCGGTGAACAAGCAGAAAAACAGGAATGGTCCTTACGTAGAAGCAGAGTCCGCAAAAACGGCGGTTAGGTATACCAGCAGACCCTCGACCGTAGTTCCCTTGAGCCACTCGCCGAGCTTGATGACCAAGTCACCACTGCAGGTACGAGGCGTGTAGTTAGCGGTGACGGAAGTCTCTTCGGAAAGGAACAGGTTGACATCAATGTCCCACAGGCCTTCTTCCTCGGACGTGATTTGGGCATATGATCCGGTCAACTTGAGAATCTCCGGCAACCAACTGGAGGTAGTGACGGCCTGTCCGGCGTTCTGCAATTGCTGCTGCAGCTCGGCCTTGACCGGCGGTGCTTTCAAGAGAGTTTGAATCAAGTCCAACTCTTCCAGAACGAGGAAGTCCAGGGTGTACGGGAGCCCGTCGGCGTCCTCCAAGCGACCCTGTCTCTCGTCGTGAATGTAGAACTCATGGTATCCATTCTGGATATTCGTGAGCTCCGTCCAGATTGTAGAAAAGTAGATAGGACTTTGGGCGGACAGGAGGCCAGGGAACACCATTCGGATCTTCATCAGAGTCTGAGGGGAGGGAGGGATAGTTAGCACTGTGGATTGCATGGAGTAAACCAGAGTATTATCGAGAACTTGCCTTCACCACCTGCAATTTCAAGCCGATCACGCCCCTCCATTGGGAAGCGACCGCGGTCTCCTTCGCTTCTTCTTGTTCCACAGGAGCTTCGGGCAAGGGTGCCTTTAGCGTCGAGATAAAGAAAGGAGACCAGCCACCGAGCACCTCGTCCATGAACTGCTTGACGGCCACCTTGTGTTGTTCCAGGACCATTTCCAGGGTATCGAAGCACGACCGGAAAACTGCGACGGCCAAGGCTCGGAGCATCGGCCTTCTCGACTCGCTGGTGGCCACGTTGTAGAGGGACGAGACGAGGTCCCTGGCGACGTTGAAGAACTGCTCCTCGTTGAACCCGGTATCGACCAGATCCAGAAGCACCTTCAAAGCACCGTGCAGAGCCCCCGAGGTGCTGTTGCCATCGTTGATGACCCGGAGCAGGGTCGGCAGGAGGTCCGGCCACTGTTCAGGGAAATCGGCGCTGGCAATCTTGCTGACGGCGAAACTGGCAGACGACTTGACCTTGCGCTCGGGGGTCTCGGTCACGGTGGCCAGGTCCAGCAAGACCCTTCGAATCTGATCCTTGTTGACATCGTTGATGAGGATGCGGCCCTTGAAGTCGTCCAAGTTGGGGGACCAGGCGGCGGCGATAAAGGTACGCAGGACGGAGAGGGCGGACTGGCGGAGGTTGGTGGGTACGGAATCATGCGAAGCAATGGCGGCGAGAGAGAGGGGGAAGCTCTCGTTGGAGTAGAGACGCAGCAGTTGAAGCTCGGCGGCCTTTCTCGTATCGGCGACCGGCGACTGCGTGTCGGCAAGGAGCGATAGGAGCTCTTGCTCCATAGTTAGAGGAGTTGGAGGAGTTGGTGGGGAGAAGTTGAGAGAAGGGACGTTGTTTTTTTTTGGGTTACCAGCTGGACGAGGAGGATTGGCCGATGAGTAGCACCCAATGCAGCAAGTCAACAATAAAAGGACCCCTTGCAAATCCTAAGCCGCAGCAGAGGAAATCAATGATAGCGGAACGAGGGGTGGAGCGGACGATTAGTTGGTTGACATCAACGCGATTTGGGCGCGTCGTGAAGGAGGGGCAGACTGGAAAGGAAGCAGAATGCGGGAGGCGGTGAGCGACTGCGTTGGCCGGTCGGCGGTCAATTTTTTGATTATTTATTGTCTTTGTTCCACTTTACAGATTAATCAGATTAACTGGATTAGTTACTTAACTAACTGGAGTTCCCTTGGGCTACCAGGGATGGCCCTCTGAATGAACCACGGTTGTTCCCTCCCCAAACCCGAAGGTTCTTCTCTGCGCCTGAAGATTACTGTCGCTACACTTGGGGCTCTTGGGGGTTCTTCACCCTCACGAGACCCATTTTTTTAATCAAAAAATTTCGTTCAGAACAAAGAATGGAACAATTGACTTGACTCTTAGTCATCCTTCTCCAGTTGACCTTAATGAGCACACAGTAAGGGCCCAAAGCCCCAAGCTAAACCAAACCCAAGACAGCAAAAAGTCACACCCGAGATCCGATGGGCGATCGAGAAGGGAACTCCATGGAAAACGGAAGTCGGCGTCCCTGGGAGAGAATTAAGCGCTTAGTGGCGGATTGCTTACCCTCTCGCCTGCATTGTACTTTTGGCGGGTTGCAGCGTCCTTCAACCCCAGATGCGATTCTCCGGCGTTGCCCTGACGTAATGGCCGGATTCCATTCCTTTTTGTCGAGACGATCAACACTGTGGCATAACTTTGCTCGGCGCAGGAGGGAGCTGCACGGCTGCAGGCCATACGTAATTGACCACTTGGGAGGTCTTTGTAAGTTGATCGCAGCCGCTAAGAGGTCGAGCGCTGTGGGGAGGGAGGAGACAGACACGAAGGGCGTTCCGGTAAGATTTCTTCCACTCACGTTGCCTCGGAGAGGAGAAAATGGACACGGAAAAAAACGAAAAAAAAGAAAAGAAAAAAAAGAAGAGGCGAAAGTCGGGATGAGCGGAGCACAGGTACCAATATTTTACTGCGGTGGATGGATCGATCCAGGATCGTACAATGCGACTACTAGCCTCCATCGCACCGTTATTTGGCAATTGCTATTAGTATTGGGTACGGAGTACACAGTAGTAGTTGCTAGATATTCGACCGGTAAACTGGTGAGTCTTCTCCGGCATACAGAGTATGTATAGGGAATAATAGTTAGTCGATGCAATGCCTGAGTCAGCCAGACATAAAAGGAATCACGACAAAGTCGAAAGATTTAATGATTGACTCCGGAAATGATTGAATATGCAAGGAGAGCGCGAACCCCGGCAGGGGAAGAGGCAACAATGAAATTAAGGCTGAAGGCTAACACGGGAAAGACGACTTAGAGTCGGCCAGATGATGCAATCGTGGGCGGTTGGCGGTTTGGTAATTTGGGGTTGGCTCTTCCTTCGCATCCTTTTTAATCTCAACTCGCATTATTTTCCGTCGTGAAGAAAGGAAGAGGAAATCTGACTGCTGACCGCCGGCAGACGTTGCGTTCCTTACGGTGTATCTCCTCCGTCTGTGTCCCTACGTGTCGGCTTAGGTTTCGCTTGTGGCATTTTCGGTCGATGAGATGATCGGCCGTGTGCACTAAAAGCGCCTCATCCCACCACCCACTTTAAGTCGGTGGAGAAGCCAGGGAAGCGTCCTGTAGGGGCATCTCTTAACGCTGGACCGGAGTACAGCACGGAGCAAGGTGCATCTTGAGTCAAGCGATCATGAGTCCTTGGATGATAATACATATCTGAATATCGGAAATCTAATATCTTAATAGTCCTCCGAAAGACCAACGGGATTGACAGCCACGAGCACGATGCTGTTCAGGGTACTCGACCTACGCCCCCATCCCAGTTTATATTATGATTGACTATTGATTTCATCCTCACACTCTGACCGGAGTACACTTTAGCGTATCCGTGGCTGCCCCTCCGATAATTCTAGCTCAAATGCTGACTACGGTACTCCGTACACTGGTAGTCTGGTATACTCTGTACGGGTTATACTAGAAAGAAAAAAAATGAAATGTAAAAAAAAAAGAAAAAGGGAAAAAAGGAAAAGAAAAAGCCAAAAAAAAGAAAAAAAGGAATGAATTCTGCAGCGCACCCACACCCATGACGCAACCACGTGACGGGCGGACAAACCGTGACTTGGGCGCCTTTTCCTTTTCTTCTTCTGCTGGAGATTCGTCGCCCGACAAGCCTTTCCCCTCCGAAGAACTGCTTGCTGGCTCTCTCTCTTCCTCTTCCTCTCTCCTTCTCTCTCTCGCTCTCTCTCTTCTCATTTCTTGTCTTGTAGTGTTTGGTTGGTCTGCGCGTTCTTCCCGCTCTCTTTATTTTCCCTTTTATATTATATTGAATTATTTATTTTCTTTTTTTTTTTTACACCTCTTGGGGGACTTGAGCGGTCTTCACTGGTTGACTCGGGTTCTCCCCATAATCCCAAACTCTCTCCTAAGCCAACGCGGCGGCAAAGCAGCAGCCCACCTTCTCTCCCTTGGTCTTCCCTGTCGTCGGTCCGCCTGCATTTCCCTCTTCCCAGTTCACGAAGGGGATTAAATCAAGTTGAATAAGCAAACAAGCAAAAAAACGCCAAGGTATTATTTTTTGATTGGATTCCCGTGAGAAATACCTTTCTTTTTCTTGTCGAATTTTTGTTTTTATTTCTTTTCTTTTTCCTTTTTTCTGCTCCTATCAAGAACAGAGAAGGACGAAGAAGGTTTCCAGGAACAAAAACTTCCGAGAGAGAGGGGAGCCAAAAAAGAAAATAAAACTAAAAAGATATTCCAGACAGGGTCAAGGGGGAAAAAAAACCTACCGTCTTGTCTCTACGCCTCGTTTCTTCTTCTGAAACTATCTATCTATCTATTTACCTCTACTATCTCCTATCTACGGCTAAGACGATTCCACTCATGCTCTGAGGTTTGCTTGTGTTCTTTTTCGTCCACCCAAACGTACGTCCGGTCCCTTCCTTACCTCTGGCAAACCACAATTAATCCACTGTTTTCCCCTCCTTCCCACCCTCATTCGCTCTCGCTCCCTTGACTCGCCCTCTCGCCCTCTCTCTCTTACTCTCTCTCTCTCTCTCTCTCTTTCCCTCGCTTTCCTTTCAAACATTCGTTCCCGTTTGCTTTCCACACCACCTGAGACTCCTCATCTTTGGTGTTGCCCCCCTCTCCCTCCCCTCCTCCCCCCTCCTCCCCCAAAATTTATCATCAGTCACTTTTGACATTTGCGACCCTTTTTTTTTTTAATTTGCCTTTTTTTTCTTTTTCTTTTTTCTTAGCTTAATTGTACTGTTACTCGATCCTGTCGCTACATACTCTTCTCTTATTGTCTGCTTTTTTCTTTTCTGTTCTTTCCCCTCCCTACCCCCTCTTGCATATTTTTTTTTACATCTGCTCTTCGCGGCTATTGTCCTTATAAAAAGTTCATCTTTGGGGTTCCCTGTCTTTCCTCCCCTCTTTTCGCTATTCCCACCGACGAAAAAAATTTCCCCTCCATTCATCACCCCCACTCTCCCTTCGCCTTCCTCCTTCCCCTCCTTCCCTTCCATTGTCGCCGCATAAAAAGCAGCAGGGGAAAAATCACTACTTTGACAAAGCGAGAGAGAGAGCAAAAGAGCGAGCGAGCGAGCGAAGCCACCGTCATTTCTCATGCGTGGCAAGGAAAACCGTTGTTGACCCATCGTGTTGAAAAGGCAGAGCGATGATTAGCCTCAGGGTGGAACAGCACTCAGATTCTCCGAGATCCCGTCAATACCATCTTTCCCGTGGAACCGACGATACCAGAGCCTTCGACGGCAATGCCGATTGCCAGTGAGAGCACTACTGTCAACCCCGTTACTACCACCATGACAACATTTTCCGCCCCCGTCACCGCACCCAAATCGATGCCCAACAATCAGTCGGCGTTGGCTGCATCGTTCACCAATTTCCTCACCGTCTCGATACACCAGATCTTGTTCCTCCGGTCGGTTTACCCGCGAGCAACGTTCTTGCCTGTCCGAGCCTACAACTACCCCGTTCGCCAGTCCCGTCACCCGAAAGTATGTGACTACATCAACGATGCCTCGATCGCGGTTGGGACGGAGATTCTGAAAGGCACAATAACCGCAGTCAGTATCATCATTTCATCTCTCCGCACAAATCAGCCCCTCGAGCGATATGCCTTTGATCTATCGGGTTTCCCCCGCGTTGCCGCCGGAGAGATCAACACCACTTTTGAAGAGAGAAAGGAAGATTCATCCAAACCAGGTGTCCCCTTGTCAGAACGGGGCTCCGCTGCTCCGACGCCCGATCTCGAAGCCCAATTTCGTGCTTGCCTCGCCAGATTGGCCTCTGCCTGTGCGCGGTTAACGCCGCTCCCCCGGGACGATGAATTCAGCTTCACCGTCTGCATTGAAGTTCGGGAGGATGCTTTGCCTCCCGCCGGAACCACGACGGAAGAACAAACCTGGATCGTGGCCGAACCCGACAAGGTTCACCTGCGGTCGTGTACCGCCCCCTACTCCGTGTCGAAGTTAAGGAATGGGGAGCCGCAACAACAACCACAACCACAACAACCCCCAACTAGGGTTTCGAACGGTCGCGCGAAAACAGTTCCCGTACGACGGGTAGAAGCCGGCGAACTTCGCCTAGAGCTATGGGTAGAAGAGGCACGACAGAAATTCAATGAACCGCCTGATTCGGAACATCCGCCTTGAATTGCATAATCGGGGTTCATTTGGTTTTTTTTGATCGCTTTTTTGCAACTCTTTCTTTTTTGTTCCCTTATGGAAATCCCTCTTATTGTTTCTGTCTGTCTAGTTCGAAGTTGTCCTCTTCTATTTCCACTCCAACGTCTCTTCTTTTTTTACTATCATTATTTTTTTTCTCCCGTTTTTATCTCATTCTTGTTTTAGCGTGACCAATGATCGAACATACATGATGGATGAGGAAATTGGGAATTGTCGTCCGAAGTGAGCGGCGCAAATATATAAAATGGGGAGCGGACGATTTTTGGGACTCGCATGGCATTACATAGATCTGGTTCATATTTTTTCTCCCTCCATTTTCTTTTCTTTGCCATTTCTACACGTTTCCTCGTCACGTTCCTTTGGTGCTCATCTTTTCCAACTTTCTTCACTATAAACTTTTTTCCTGCTTCTTTTACCACCTTTCTTTTTAACTCATCATTTCCACCGACTTTTTCCTGTTCTTTTTTGCCACGGAATGTTTCCATTTTTCATACCATCTCCTATTGTACTTTTCGTCTCCTTTGTTGAGCTCTCGAACATGACCCTAGCCAATTCAACTATCTAGCATCTAGGTACCAAAAGGTCGCCAGCGTTGTCACCAGAGTGGAGATGGTTTTGTCGAACCTTGTCCGTAATTAATATCATCCCTTCTTTGATCACCTCGAGTTGGTTTTGCATCGTTTGTTTGGTGTTTTTGCATATCCTCGGTCTCGTTGTTTTCATGCATGTTTAGGTTCAATTTCTTGTCTAGAACTGTTCCATATCATCTAACTATGCGGAAAGAAGGTCTCTACCGACGGGGTACGTTCTCGTTCATTGAATATGACTGATGATGAAATGCAGTGCCATGAAACGTGCCGGTCTACGAGGGTGGAGGGCGGAAGAGAAGAAAGACCACGGGAAATGAACGCAGAAGCTATATGGGTATATACACATGATTCTGTTGAATTCATATCTGAAGACGGACAGCATAGAGAGAAGATGGGACTGGAGAATCGTAGATTAGGTTACTTGTTCCTGGTTATCGCTTCGGGACTATACAGGTACTACTTATATAGATGTGAATGGATGTGCTTCTGTATTTATTTGTTTATTTATCTATCTAGAAGGGGAACAGTATCTAGCTTACTCGATTAAGTATGTACATGGACATACATAAGTACCTATATGCACCGGATTATGAGAATGACCGGACCGTAAACATCTTCTTCTGGATACCATGAGAGTACGAGAGATCTCAAGTAAATAGTATAAAACGAACCCTAACAAAAATGAAACCAACCAAGGATATCATATCAGAGAAATGAATAAAAAGCCCCCCTTTCGACGGAGGAACTACTGATATGGAGGGAGAGAGTTTATATCAAGCTGGTAGTCAATTTGATAGTTAATTAAAAGTAACACAGAGTAGATAGGATAGAGTACCGAAAACTAACTAGACTGCATCGATATAAGAGACTTCTTCGGTGGATTCTCGTATAGTGCATACTATACCGTTGAATGGTTTAAAAGACCTTGGAAGTTATGCAAGCTTATCTTATTTTCAAGACGACACTCCTCTCCCTCCATCAGACTCATCGGAGTTGTCGTCTTCAGGTTGACTTGTTTAGCTACCTCTAGCTACTCTGATTATAGGTAGTCTGTTAGGTGTGAGCACGAGGGGATCTGAATCCAACCTAGGCGATAGTCTACTCTGGTAAGTTATATTCGAAACAGACATTGGTATGGATTGCCTAGCTATCTATGGTTAGGTAGTGCTGAACGTGCATGGCATTTGAAAATTGTCCCGATTAGGCAATGCAGAGATGAATAAGTAACATTGGCCGCATCTCGTACAGTAAGCATTGGGATAGTCAATAGAAAAGCTGAGATAAATTGATAGAGTTACCAGTATCTCCAACCCAACTGACCGGCATAACCAGGCACATAAGGAAGGAATGTGACATGGAAAGACAACTGGAATCGGCCGAAATATGAGAATCACTCAGTCAGCCAAGGAAAGCAGGAGAGATTCGAGCTTTGAGGTCAAAATAGTCAACCCTTGTCCCTTCTCGTCTGAACGGGAAGCATCCATATGCACGGGAGATTGTGTCCGTACTACGGGGTACCATATCTGAAAATCGGGGCAGACAAGGGGCAAGGCAAACAAACCAGGCAAATCTGAATATTGAGAAAGACAATTGAAAAAGAGGTGCGTAAAGCACGGAATCGACATGAAAGGGAAGGAAGAAAAGTCACAGCCAGAGACAAAGACATGGTGTTATCGGTAACAGACCAGTCGTTTTTTTCAAGGTGGGTTGAACAAGGATCCCTTGTACAAACCTTCTCTCCGTCATAGTAAGCGTAAGATTGATGGCGTGAGATGATGCATGTCAAAATATTTGTAGTAACATGTTAGCCTGGTGTGAGAAGGAGGCGGCAAGCACACTGAGTAGTTCGAGTTTTGAGCGGGGGTGAGGTTGCTTGTGGTGTAATTCCTAGTCAGTGAAAACCGTGTTTGCTTGTTGATATTAGATATACAAGGCATAACCCTAGTTTAAAGCGGAGGGAAACGATGGGCTTTCGGGAGCCATCCCTGGTCATTCGCGCGTTGACGTCCTGACATTATTTCTGTGGGATCAAATAGAGGGTCGCGAGGCATGGGAGGAATGGGAGGAATGTGAGGAACATGTCGAGGATGACGCTGCTGCTGATACAGAAATTCACGATAAGCATATTGATCTTGCATATTCCGGGGCTCGCGACGTGCAGGCGGCAAGCCGTCAAAACGGTTGAACATGATGTGGTTCTCTGGTGCAGCATCGGCGTGCAAAGATTGACGATGTTGTACGAACTGTACCGGGAATGCAGCCGGGTGAAATTCTTGATGTGCGCGCTTAGGTCGTGGTGCAGTTTTTGAAGTTTTACCCGCGGTAGATTCGTCTATCAGGAGATCATCCTCGGTCAAGTCGGGATTCTGCGAGAGAACCTCGGAAATGGTCGTTTTTTGAGCCCGGTCCACTTCATACTCATGGCGGTCTTCTTCATGATCATCATATGTCTTGCAGAACGTAGGGGCCTTGCCGAAATGGTTATAGAGATCGTGTGAGATGTCCTGTCTGCAAATATAGCACATGTTACTGCCGCACTTGGAACATTGCATTCTGTTGCAACCGGATTCCCTGACAATCTTGACCTTGCACTTGGGGCAATTCCGAATGAGGGCTTCGCTCATAGCTTCCTCAACCGTATGGCGTTCCGGGAGGCACTTTTTCTGTTTGGCCTCTTGACAGGTTTTGGGGGTATGACTTTCATCGTTGCATAGACGACAGCTGACTTTCTCACATAAAGGGTTCTGGCAGTGGAATTCTCGATCTTCTTCCACCGGGCCGCAAATGGCCTTGAAATCGCAGAAGGGGCAACATTCGAGTCCCTCCAGGCCGGCTTGTTGGACCTCGTCCTCTTGTTGCAAAGAATCAAGCTTCTTCATCAGGGAGTGCCCCAACGTTTGCTTTAATCGAGAACGATCAAAGTTCTCCTGGCAGCCGCTAGTGTCAAAACACTGCAGGCGCCACTTCATGAGCCCAATTTGAGTCTCTGCCGATTTACGTATGCAGGTAAAGCAGAAGAAATGAGCAGTTTCTCCTTCACAAGGCATGGCTCTGTTCAACGGAGTGTCAGTGTAACAACACTGGCACTCCACTAGAGTACCATCTTGAGCAGATTCCTCTTCGTTCCGCCTTTCCAGCTCCTCTTCTTCTTTTCGCTTCTGTAGTGCGACTATAAGCAAAGTAAACATTCGTTAGAAAAGCTTGCGTTGAAGATCTTTCGCTGGGGGAGGGGGGTATTCCTTGCCTGTTTCCTTTTGCGCTTGTTGTTTTGCAGCTCCGAGCTCCGCCAAACTCCGAAAGTTGAAATATTTCCCTTGATCAAGGGTTCTCGGCTTCTTCAATCTGGCATACGGGATGTCGGTGTCGTCTGGCAACATTTCTTGACGATATATGGTAAGATAAGCAGTGTAAAGACCTTTCTTCTCTGTCATAACTTGACGAATGTAAGTAACGGGAACGCGAAGAAACTCCTGGCCTAGGACATCGCAGCTTTAGGGAATTGTTAGTGGTCGTCACGGTTCTCTAGACAGCAGTTGGGGAAGACTCACACTCTCTGGATGTATGAAGGGTTATCAGCGCCTGCAGCAGCCACTTCCCATTTTTTTAAGCCATCGTCTGTCTGTTCTAGTTTTCTTTTGGCTTTTTCCTGTTTAGGGTAGGAATCCTGTGTTAGGATCCGCTCAATAAGGTCCTCCTTTATTCGAACATAACCATCCACCACGTTGGATGCACCGTTCGACGCTGGGGGTTGACGCGCCGCCAGGAGTTCAAGCACGTATTGATGGCTGATGTCCGGAAATATCTCTAAGATTCCAGCCAGCACCTTGTCATCCATTTTCGGCGCAGCAATCGACGAATCGCGATCTCCGTTGGTTTGGGAGAGAGTGGGACGAAGGGCAGGGTCTATGGGGAAAGGATTGTCAACAGGAATTGCTGTATCCAGGGTGGTGCCGGGATCGCCAGTCCTTCCTCTCTTCGGGGGCCTGGAATTGGATAAACGGAAGTAATCCGCGTCATCGCCCATGGCAAGCATTTGCCTGCTGAGCCCCCAACGTAGAAGATCATTCTCACCCGGCAGCATGTGGTCGTCCCAACGATTTCGGCCGTTGTTCTCTTCACCCCGCATGTCTCTGTTACCGATGGGAAATTGGGCCATTGTGAAAGAGCTATGGAAACATGGAAACCGCGTTTTGCCGTCAGAGTAGAGGAAACTGAGGGAAAGAAACGCAAGGAATAATGAGGTAATATGAAAGGATGAAGACGCAGTAGGGTATAACTGGACGATAGGGGGGTTGGGGGTAGGGCAAGGCTCAGTATGATTAGTGGAAAGCGGCAGACAAGCTGAGGCAAATCAGAAGACGAAAAACTGAATCGTAGTTAGATATTCATAGAGTTATGAAAACTGCAGGTCCATGGGTTCACTATGATGGTAGAAACGGGGTTATTACGACACGATGAGAGCAGAGCGCTCGAGGCGAAACCTTGACGACTGGACAATCAATAAAACGCGGCTGCAGAAGACCAGGGTCAACTGAGGGACAGTCTTGTGCTTCCTGGAGAGGTATAGACCTCTGAAAAGAAAAAGAAGGGGAGGAAGAGCTTTCCAGCAGCCTATTTGACCCCACCACTGTGCTTGATGCTCGTTGGTTCAATTTGAGTCGAGCTCCCTGCATGAATCCGAGGACCAGTCAGTTGTTATTAAAATGTTGCCCAGAACAACCCAATAGTGAACAGGGCTAATTTCAGGGGCAGATAAAAAAGTGAATGCTCCTTTGATCATCTTTTCTCATTTCTTTTCTTTTTGCCCGTTGCGGCCGGAAGATTACCCCGGAACATCAGGAAGGTTCCTTCTCAGGTGACTGAAAGCTCCCGAAAGGAGCATAGCTCAGAGATCAGGTGTTCCGGAGAGGAGGGCTGTTGTTGAGGCTGTGCTTGTTTGCCGTGTACAACGTCAGGTACGGGTGATCTATCAATCAGACAGCCAGATTGATCAATTCTCATCAGTTTCGTGTTATCAAATCATCATGTGTCATCTGAAACAAGTCATAATGGCGACAGATCAGCAACGGAATCGCGGACACGTCCATCCATCTAGATCAGAGCGAAGGAGCGACCAGGAAGCATGATGGAAAGAAGGTAAACCGGAAAGGAACAGCGCGTCCAAGCGGGATCGACCGATCCACGTGAAGGGCTGAGCGGGCAGTACTCCACCGCCTTCCCGACGGGATAACCTTCCAAACATCCATTGTTAACCGCCGAAGGGAGAATGGCGAGAAGTTTAAGCTGGGACTTTTCCACTTGACCAAGGCCGTTATCGAGTCATCGACGCCCCTTGCGTCTCCCCCGCAGCCTCCTCTACGTCACGGAGACCCCTAACGGCAGGTACAACCCACGGTAGTCAACACACGCCGCCGCGGCCCCGGGGTTGATTCGCTTTCCATCGCTTGTAACCGGCAGGGCGTGCCAAAATTACAAATAGAAACACCGCCTGTGGAACATGCATCCGGTCAGCTTGTTTCTTTATTATACTGGATCGCTCCGCCCGCCTTCCCCGACGGTTGTCCTATGATGTGTGACCGCTAATGCTGGTATATGCATGTAACATACTGATATGATATCGGACCGTCTTAATATATATACATCGCTGCTATTTGTTCTTCTCTCCACTTCTTGAGCTTCATCTTTCGTGGTCGTGGTTGTTCTTCTTCTTTTGACTTTCCACGCCAGAGAATTGACAAGATATTGAACAATTCCAAGTCTATTTATTGATCTATTGACACTTATCCTCGCGTGGCCCAAGACAGACACTCGATTGCGAGGGAACCCAGTACCTCGTAAATAATAAACCATTATGATCGCCTCTTACCCTGACGCCACGGTCCTGCCACATGGAGACTCGCCAGAGCTGGTTCTCGTGCCAGCCTCGCCGGAGGAACGCATCGAGACTATCAAGTTGAACAGTGCCGTATGGAAAGGTCGATTCGACATTGACACGTACATCGGGCGAGAGGACCATCTCCTCGAACAGCCCTTGGTCAAAGATGGATTGACCTGCTGGATTCTGGTCGACCGTCAAGAACCGGAAGGGCAGCGAACAATCCTGGGCTCGTGCGAGACGTATGTGAAAACGGCAATGTTAGCGCAAGACGGCGAAGTGAACAACGTCACCTGTCATGGCGTTGGGAGCGTATACTGCCGGCCGGAATTCCGAGGCAAGGGATATGCGAAGCGAATGTTACAGGAGCTGAGCATCATACTGGACAAATGGCACGACAACAAGGCAGTGAACCGATCGGAATTCAGCATCCTATTCTCGGACATTGGGAAGACCTTCTACGCCCAATTTGGCTGGAAGCCGTTTCAATCCTCGCATTTTGAGCTTCCACCGACCTCCAAGGCTGAATATGACCTGGGTCTTGCCGGAGTCGATTTGCCTAATGCGGAACCCTTGCTTGCCCACGACGTGCAGCGGTACGTGTGTAATGACAAGGTTCTATCGGACGAACGCGAAGTGCTGCGAGCCGCTTCCCGGAACTCCCTTGGCGCTAAAGTAGCAATTATTCCAGACTTCGACCACTTCAAGTGGCACTGGGCTAGAGAGGAGTACTGCGCCGAGAAGCTCCACACAGATAAGGGTATGCCTCTCATCAAGGGTGCCGGCGACACCAAGTCTGGGGTATACTGTGTTTGGAACAGAAACTTTGGCGCGACCCCCGAGGAAAACACGCTGTACATCCTCCGATGGATATATGATGAGCCAACGTCGCCGGCCGAGGCCGAGACAACCACCAAGGCTATGGCTGCGATATTGAGACGCGCTCAACTCGAGGCACATGAATGGAACATGGCCACGATTGAGTTTTGGAACCCGACTCCCTTGCTGGAGAAGGCAGTTGCTCTCCTGGATCCAGCTGCCAAGGTGGTCCACCGAGAGAATGATAGCATTGCTTGCTTGAGATGGAATGGCACCAAGCAAGGAAAGAAAGACGCGCAGTGGTTCTTGAATGAGAAGTTCGCTTGGTGTTAGACTCGCTTCCTTCATTAGAGTACCAGGGACGATTCTGTTCACGGTGTTGGTGACTTATTTGGCTGCTAATAGATTGCGTTGAACATAAGAGATGGTGCGCCTGCTGGCCACCGAAGCCCGAATTAGGATTAAATCTAGTGTTTCTGTCGCTTCTGGTTTTTGAACAGCTCGTGCCAATTTCGGGTCTTTTTGGCTGCTGTCGCAGCGCTGGCGTCGGTCGAGACATTCTTTTTCGCCTTTTGGCGATCCGGTTCGTTGACGAAGCAGATCGTGGTGGGCTCGGGATGTTTATAGGAGTTTTCCTGCACGAACACACTCGTGTTAGACTTGATCATAGCAAATATATTTTCGAACCAAACCAAGAACAAATTTTCACTCACAGTTAATTTCGATAGCTTGACTTCATCCTGCCAGGATTCAGGCAGATGGTTTCTCCATGCCTTCAAGAAGTCATCCCGCCCGATGGCAGAAGCAGACGTCGGCGCCATAGCCTCCAGACATGTTTCGCCGACCCATCGCGCGCAGTTCGTCTTGTGGATACTTGCCCCTGTTCATTCCACAGTGTTTAGCGGACATTTCCAACATCGGCTCATTAGAAAGCACTTACACTTCATCTTCGTCCCATCCAGCAACCGATCTCGCTCAGACCCCGATTCACAGACCCTCCTCACAACCGCCTCAAACAACGGCTGGGGATACGGTTCCTCACCCCCTTCCTCAAGCACCGACCTCCACAGATCCGAGACAAGGAACTGTTTCCCCAGATCAATCCCCTGAAGCACCGAGCCCTCAACCGCCCGCTTCCACACATCAACCTTGACCCTCGCCGATGGCCGCCAACACCAGCCCTTCACATCCTGACCCCCCTCTGTCTCTGTCTCACCACGAGGCCGCACAAACGCACACAGCTCGATCCAGCCCTGTTCACACTGCCCGCGGCTCACAGGAACATCGGCCAACACGCGCTGCAAAACCTCCTGCCTCTCGATCGGATCGATGTCCTCCTCCTCCTGACCACTCCCCTCGCTACTCACGACATCATAAACGCTCAGTATCCGCTCCATAAACGGAACCGCCGAGAACCCCTCCGCCGGGGTATGTAGCTCCAGCGTTGACCCGCATTTCGAAACCGAGGTCACGGTCTCCACGAGGCCCAGCTCGTCTTGGTCTCCGCCGACGATGCTAATGTCGCCTCGTTGCACACCGCCAGAGCTAGGCTGGACCACGAGCAGCGAGTTCGAAGATTGGACTTGTCGGATGCGGTAGGTTTGTGTTGCAGTGCAGAGGCTCACGAATTCGCGGGCTTCTTCGGGGTTGGTCGCGGGCGATGGGAGGGATGGAGCGGGGGATTTTAGTTCGAGGCTGAAATGAAAAATAATGGTTAGCGGGCGTCTGTAGGAAAGGTAATTGGACTGGATTGGCGACTGGGAACCTACGTGGGTGGGTTTTTGGATGAGAGCTGCTCTGCTAGATCGGGTGGTAGTTCTAGCAGTCTGAACCCTTGTTGCGGGGTCGTGTGTGTGAACAGGATGCTTCGCGCAGCTTGAGTCGACATTGTGGGGTAATTGGCGACTATGTCTGGACTTCGGATTGGGGCGATGTTTGAGCAGACAGGAGGAGAGAGCTGGGAAGAGTTGACCGTAACTATCTTATCCGTTCCGATTGAGGCAAAGTAATTTGAACGCGCTACGCGT
This sequence comes from Aspergillus affinis, assembly GCF_023601865.1. Taxonomy (NCBI): domain Eukaryota; kingdom Fungi; phylum Ascomycota; class Eurotiomycetes; order Eurotiales; family Aspergillaceae; genus Aspergillus; species Aspergillus affinis. The sequence continues at coordinate 18,335 of NW_026515955.1, read as the reverse complement.
GAGGGCCGCACGGGCCACCGCTTATCGCTCTGATAGATTCTCTTGTGATACTATCGATGCTTACGGTGTACTCCATTTACTTTGTAGAAAAGCCGATAAAAAGTTATCTTTGTCTATCTATAAGCAATACATCAGTACAGAGAATAAGAAAAATAAAAAACCCTCCTGAAATGAGCCATGATTCCCCTTTCACCAGAACCAGAATATTAACCAATAAACCCCATGTAAGCAACCAAACACTCCCCCTTCGAATAAGCATGTTTTCATAAAAGACAACAGCTACCCTGCGACCAGCACAGGAAATAGATGCAAGTTGCTGTAAAACAGTGGTGGCTTTACCCGTCGTCGACTTTTCGACTTCGGCTCCTTCCTCAAGATGAGGAAGGATCTAAACCCCTCAAGGTTTGGTTTGTTCATTGTCTATGGTATCGACACGTCCCTTGGCCGGTTTGATGGCGGGAACCTCTCCGGAGTTCTGGATGTCATTGTCCTTCAATGGCTCCGGCATCTTCGGATCTTTCGGGTCTTTCTGCTCGGGCGCCTCCTTTGCGGCAGGCCTGTTCCCAGGCGCTTTCGGGTCTTCGTTGGACACAGGCTCTGAGGCTTTCTGCTCCCTTTGCTCCTCTTCGATCGAATCACGGACGAACGCATTGTCGATCTCCCACTGGGTCCTGGTGTCTTCGAACATATTCTGAACCCGTTCCTTCCGTTCGGCCTGCTCCTTTTCTTCTTTCTCGCGGGCCTTTCGTTCTTGTTCCATTTCCTCCATGTGTCGGAGATCGTCCACGCTGGGCTCGTAAAGATGCCAGATGGTGTAGTGCGGCAGGCCGATAACAGAGAATCCCATACGTTTAGCCATCTAGTCGATGTTAGCATTGGATGACTTGAGAATGAACCCGAGCGAGCTTTAGTCTTACCTTGCCAAAACCCTCGGTTTCTGCGTGCTTCTCGAAGCTGAAAGCCGGGAAATGGACTCCGGCACGAAATACCCTCGCTTTCGCAAGTATACTGACGCCACCGACGCCATCTAACTCCATTTCCATATCGCCATCGCCGTAAGGATCGCGGAGGTAGGCCAAGTGAGGCCGCCACGTTGCGTACTCGGCATATCCTTCCACAATCACTGCATCTTCATCCAACGTTTCGGCCAAGGCCAAGGCCGTATCCGATTCCTGCCAAGAGTTTAGGTCGTAGGGTTGTTCTCCGCCTAGCCAGTCGGGCAAGGGTCGCCAAACATCTGATAAACCAATGATTAGATAAGGGAGATAGTAAAAGACCGAGGTTTAAGTTCCCCTCGAAAAGCGGGCCACTTACTCGGCACAATAACATCCTTGTCGTGTCGCATGAGATCTTCTATAATAGTGGACGGTGCCGTCTGGACATCCGCATCTCTCCAATAAACCCAGCTGTGAGTCGGACGAAGAGTGGCGCTCAGCAGCCAATTCCGTGCCTGGGCCATCAACTTTCTTCGCCCCGCTTGAGCAGCGAAACCATGCCTGCTTTCTACATCCTGCGTGACTTTCTGACCGAAATCCTTTTGAATGACTGAGATTTCGCCAAAGGTCATCTTGGGATCGGCGTCATTCTGAAGATCATCCAGCATGCTCGACAACATTTCTAGTGTCCCGTCCTTCGAGTCCGAAACCAGGAACGCCAAGTCTATGAGGTTGTGCGGGTACGTCAGATTTCGGAGATGCGAGAAGAACATCGGTAGATGCGACGAGGCATCTCGGAGAGGTGTGCACATGAGGACACGCTCTTCATTTTCCCAGCCACTTCCCGTACCCTGCGTCTTGGACAGGTCGTAATATCGCGTTGTTTGAATGTGTAGGTCATCGCTGGATGAGACCAGCCCGAGGGAGAACGCCGGCAGCAGTGCAGCCCGCCAGGAAGGAAATATTAGGACCAGGAGGAACAACGAGATACCTCCGAAGAAACATAATCGATGGATGAGTTGTCTTCGTCGTCGCAGGGCGGGTTGGGGACGCGGTTGGAAACTAGCGAGTGACGAACAAGTCAGTGGAAGGGACTTTTTGTATTCTTTAAATCGGTAGCGCGATCAATTACGATGCGACCCATCCGCCCCGAGAGACACTAGGGGGGCAAGTAGACGCTATGCGACAACAAACCGGGCCACTTACCGATGAGGAGAGATCGAGAAGGTACCGCCCTGCTGCCCCCGAGGGTAAGCAGCGTACCCGTTAGCAAAGGCGTGATGCCTATTCATGGCTCCAGGAATAGCAGCATATGCTGCTGGTCAGCAAAACCCGTCGACAAAGACACCTTGCAGTAGACCCTGGATCCCGCCGAGACAGCCCCAGGCTAAGCTCCCTCCAGAACTTCGCGGCGAGAAAAGCGGGTTCAGAGGCGGATGTGGCAGGAGATGGTGATCAAGTCGGGAGTCAAGGGATCGCAGGGTGCGCTGAAGCACAAAATAACCAAAGATCGAAGCGGTGGTGACTCCAGGGAAAAAGGGAGAGAAACGAACGACAGGCGATCGGGATCGTATGTAACCTGGGCTTGCGTCGGCAGGACGTAGTCTTAGTGCAGGGTGGCCGACCAAAGCGCCAGGTGGAAAGACGTTGGATTCTCGACCGATGGACTCCGCCTCCCGCTCGCCGAACCCGGAAATGAACCTCGCCCTTCCTCCCGTTTGCGGTCTGTCGCGGCCTCCCATCCGCAGCCGATCCCTGGGAAATGCTACTTTGTACTTTATCGATCTCTGGCATGCTGATGCCATGCTCTACAATGATTGGCGGTATTTTACTCCGTGCCAAAAACAGAAGATGAAAAATGTTGTGTTGATGTTGTCGGTCGTCTATTTACACAAGACCCTGAAACAATCCTATCCTATCCCACAAGATAATTTCCCATGCACATGCCCGGACCAATACAAGACCAAAAACTCCCGTGAAAGAATGCTGAAAATGCTGATTGACCTTGTTCAGGAAGAAAGAAGAAAACTCCAACAAACCAGAAAATCAAATAACTTTTGCCCAATTGCTTCACTGTGCAGTCAACCGCGATATCCGTGACTCGGGCGATCCCATTCCCTTGATTCCAATCTCGACTTGTCGCATTACTTTCTTGAGCAACGCGTCCATCTGCGCGGGGTCTCGCAATGTCGGGATCACGGACCCGGCTTCGTATTCGCTGTCCAGGATGAAGTATCGCTCCCTACCCCAATTCTCCACCGTCTCCCGTTGGAAGGCAATTTTGGCAATGATCTTGGCCGGCACCGTGGCCTTGTTGATGGCACTCTTCGAGAACACTCGCAGGAATGGGCCGAGTCCAGATCGAGTTTGGTGTGCCATGCGAACCGATAGGGGCGCGGCGGTTGTGAGGTGGTTCTCACCCGTCAAGGTGCCGGGGTCGAGGGTAAAGATATTGAGCGAAATGCTGCCGGTCTAATCGGGCCGAACGTTGATTAGCGGATGCGACACTCAGACAATCGAGGAAGAGACAAACAGAGGGGTGGCTCACCAGGACCAAACTCCGACGCAACGCATACATGGCGGCACTCATCAAGAGTTTACTGCTTCCATACCGAATATTTCCATCCTTCGCACTGATGGGCGACCCGGGCCGTTGACTCGGGTCGCTGGGGTCGTGCTTCTCGAAGTAATCCAAGGATCCCTTGGACATAGAGGCACATCCGATGTTGATGATCTTCGCTCCACCGTTGGGGGTGCCGTCGCCGGCCCGGAAAGCCTCGAGCAGGGTGACGGTCAAGAGGAAGGGAGCAATGCTGTTGGTCTGGTAGACGGGATCGTGACCATCCCGCGTTGCTTGATCAGCGACGTACGAGGAAACGGCGGCGCAATTGATCAGCAAGGTCACCGGCGGGATCTCCTTGCTCTGGACTCTCTCGACGGTGTTCTGCGCGAAGCTGACCACGGAATTGAAATTGGCCAGATCAACCCTCAGCACCTCGACGGACCTTGGCCCGATCAAGCGGAGCTTCGCCGTTAGTTCTTTGACACTATCCGAGCGGATATCCCGGGCAAGCAGCATCAGATGCACGAACGGCTGTGCTTTGGCGATGGCGATGGCGACCTCGGATCCGAGAGACCCATTCGCACCGGTGATAACCGCCGTACCATGAAGAGTAGTTGCCATTGGAATGGAAACTCGGTGTCTTGAACAAAACTACTGAAACGACCGTTGCAAGTAGAGGGGATAAGGATATCAAATAGAAAAATACGGTGCCGGGTCAACCGAGCATGCTCCGTAAATATAGTAATATGATGCGTGGGAATCCAAGCCCCCAGGACGATTTGAAATGTTGCACGGCAGGGGTTCAGAAATCCGATATGCCGAAACGATGGTGGAAGGAGATATACAAATAGGAGGGGATATACGAAGAAGATCAGGGCATAGTGTCCCTCGAAGGAAAAAGAAAGTAAACAATCCCACAAGCCTCGGGCAGCCCAGCGAGAAAATAAGAAAAAAGAAAGTCTTAAGGGGGGCAAGAAAACAAAATTGATAAAAAAAAAAGAAAAGAAAAAAAGAGAGGATGGGAGAATTCAAAATCAAATTGACAGCGCCGCAGCCAAGACGATCTGAACCAAGATGCGCCAGACCAGTCCAGAGTGGCAGAGAAAAAAAAAAAAAAAAAAAACTATGGGAACCGGAAACTAGGAAAAGCCAACCGCACTGAAACTTCAAGTGGGGGCGTTCGGACGTGGTCCACTTGGGACGCTTTATAAAAAAAGAAATGGGACGGCAACTACAAGATGCGTATTCTGACTGGAGTCGGGGTTAAAGATGACTGTCAGTGTCAGCCTGACAAGCGAAGAGCAACCCGATCGCTGATCGACGGGAGAGGCTGAGGTTAATTATTGCAAGGTATATACGAATTTCATTCTGAGGGTGCCTCTACGGAGTATGTATGCTTCTTTATATCGGGAGAACCTTGACTCTGTAGTCTGTACGCGGGAGTTTCCGTCAACTTCTGAAAAAATTCCCTACGGATGCATTAGTGAGCTGCCCTGTGGAGGCAAAGAAACATGATCTAGGTTGGATGTGCAACGATCCCGAAGGCGACCTGTCGTACGGCTGAAGGGTTACCCATGTTTTTCTCTCTCTCTCTGAATTTAGTGTCATTTAGGTATTTAATTTATCTGATTTATTCTTTGTTTTCTTGTCACCCTTTTCCTTTGTTTCGGACCCGACAGCTTCCCACCCCCCGGTACTTTCTTCCCAGAGAATCCTCTTCGTTCTAGAACGAACAAGACGGCATGCTCCAGATGCAGCTTCTCGTGTTTAGCGGGGAGGCGATCGCTAGTTTTTCCCCTCCAGCGCAGTGTTGGGGATCTGAAATTCTCCTCGGTATTCTCCGATGCCACCTTCTCACTGGCATGGCTGTCTGGCACAATTGCCAATTGGCCCAGCATATGACGTACATTCAATTCTTAGATTTGACCAATGCCCCGTAAAAACGAGAGAGAAAAACAAAAGAAATGTAACGGAAAGAAAAAGGAAATAAGAAGGGCTGATGAGAATGTCACCTTAAGGATTTCCTTTTTGTTGATAGAGTGATTTGAGGGATCCGGATTTAAGCTACGCCGTACACCGCATAAACACTTGACAGGATGCTTTCTCGGTCAACAAAGGCGTCATAGACTACGGAGATCACTAGACCGTCGTCCGCATAATAATGGTTCTTGGACCATTCCAATAAATCGAGTAACTACTGACTAGTAGTTAGGGAACTACGGACCGCCATCAAACTAGCATCTCCAACCGACCAGGGTAGCACGAAAAGCATACTTCGTAAGTTGTAACTCACTATTTAGTGAGTCGGCTAACTAATTATGTGAATCAGCTTACCAACCATCAGCCCACAAGGTCAGCTCAGATCTCGTTATTTCTGACTCGGAAGACGGAGGCGAGACGGAGGGGGAAAACAATGCACAAGAAAAGACACGTCAATGCGCTGGCCTTTTAGGCTGCTTCCTCCTTTCCTTTCTTTCTCAAGCATGTTCAGAGTCAGACAGTAAGACACTGTGGAGCTCTCGGGGGTTAAGGAGGCCCAATGAGCCAACATTGCTGAGACGCATTCTGATTCCACACGTGGTTATTCGTCGAGCGGAATGCTTTCTCAGGATTTCCAGCACTTCAGAGTCAAACTTTCCTTGATATCGTATCGTCTGGCGCGTTGCGAGTTCTTAGTCGAATGAGTCGGGATCCCGCCACTTCGTTGCGCATGTTCGCGCGGTGGGCGCCAAGCAGCCGGATTGTCCTTTGAGGGAATCGGATCGAATGAATCATGACTTCTTCTCCACCAAGGTACGTCTGAATGAGCACTTGCGAGGTAAGTAAACCGTAGTCAACTGTACCGATGCGGGATTGGGCGCTAAAGAGCGATGGCAACCGACCGCTTCCATGGCCGATGTCAACTTCTCGGGTCTACCGGTCTACACTAAACCTACACAACACCTCCATCTAGACCTGTCATGGATACGGTCTAGTGCCACATCAAGAAGTTGGACAACAAATTCGTCCGCTGGACTTCTTTCTCTCCTCATCACGGCATGGGCCTGGCTGGCTGAATTAGGGGATTGTGTCCTGTTCGTGGACTTCTGCTCTCTGGTCGAATGGTCCGGCCAGCAGATCTAGATTCTGGGTGTTCGTCTACCTAAATCTAGCCCTAATGTATGTCAGTCCCTAGTCATTTTCCATGTACTTCTGTCACATCCGCTCCACCGTTCTTCCCGAGCTGGAGCTGCGTTTGCGTGGCTCCCTGACCGATGGGCACCGACGATGGTCGACAATAGATGGGAATGCTGGCTACTTTCAACCCCCGGAATGTCTCAGAATGCCAAATAAAAGGGAAAAGCAAACAGGACTGTTGTTCATCCTGTTGTTCATCGGGTAGTATGTATTTGCGGAGGAAGGTAGCATCCGGTCTAGTCTTGATTAGAATGACGGCATTTCTCTCTCTCTCTCTCTCTCCCCTCTCTTCTCCTGTCTACATACACCATCTATTGGCATTTTGGCATCAACAATGACATCTTGATGTTCTGGCGTAGTAAACTTGGCAGGGAAAAAATAAGGGTTGCGAATCGTCATGGTGACAATAAATGTCGACATTTTCACCATTCACTAGCTCCTCATAGTTTCCCATAAATCCATGGACTTGCTCAAGACTGACCGAGTCCACGTATCACTTCTCTCATTCTGATATCCTCTGGCGTTTTCATCGACATCATCACGCCCTAAAACAATAAGCCTCACCACGTCTCTGGGACCTTGCGTCTTCACTATAATCCCCCGGAACCAATGAATTGACCCTGTGCCTTGTTGGTCGGTCTTGGTTTTTTTTCTGGCTGTGCGCCATCCACAGGTGTTCCTTGCTATGCTGGCATAGCCTACACCGTAAAAATTAGGTACCGCGTACAACTGGCTACCTACCACGTCGGGATGTCGCAAACGGGGGATTGATACCGTTGCAGAGGTGATTGAGGGTTCGGGGTGTTCGGGATTCGAGGCCAGCAATAATGATGTGACCAGCTGCGGTGCCGTTGTTTGAATGCGCCAGACTCAGAGTCGTGGGGGTTACACGCTCGGTAGTTCGGCTTGTAAGTAGGTACCTACTATGTTTATTATACTAGGAACTTAATTACCCTAAGGCTAGAATCAGCTGGGAGCCGGGATCAGTGGCCAATTTTAAGTACAATCAATGATTAGTTAGTAGCGTAGCGCCCTCGCCGCTATCTGAAACGCTGTCCATGCCTCGGTGGGCTGATTCTTGTCTTGATTTCGTTATTCATCTCAGATCTCCCTGATTTTGAGGGTTTGATAGCTTGATCGAAGGTCTTGTATCGGATGTGATGTTCTCGTGGCTGAGTGCTCCAGCATAGTATTGCTGCTATACCCTAGGTAACTACTGTCTTTACTGTCTCTACTTGAGATGAAACCTTGAAAACCTACGTGTAATTTATCATAGCAGAAAATACGCAATCGATTACACACTGCGGTGAGTATGACTGCACTAGAATGAGGATATTACCATGATCGCTCTTTTTCATGTCTACATCAAATATTGAGCTATACAAACGGATTCTTATGTACAACAGTCCAATCTGTACGAAAACTCCCGGTTTGCTGAACCTTGACTCTTCCTCCTACCTCCTATACTGGAACTCTTAAACAGCATAATGTGTATGTACGCACATTCACTTCTCCATACACACAGCCTCAAAAAGAGAAACTTGTCTCACCTTAACCCCCGTTCAATTGAATTCTTCCTAAAACAAAACCACTCCCCAATTCCGCGCATGGAATTGATGGCTCCACTGCCAAAATATAATGGGAAATAAAAATTATCAGTAATAACCCGATCATCCCTGCTCTTTTCCGGGATTGTGGGAACAAATGGCCGACGGTCGCGTTTGGACGATCACGACCAGACCATCCCGGAGTGTTTGGAATCGGGCCGGTGGGACGCGCATCTCGGGGAATAAAAGGATCAGAAGATTGGTTTGGTTGGTGTTGTGTTAGATTGTTTACCTTGTATGGGGTGCTGTTTATTTAAATATTGATTTCTTCATCTTTGAATAGAGAGATGACTCAAGCGGTGGTATGTTTAGTAGAAAGGGAGGCAGCGTGTATGTGCTACCTTAGGTATACCTTGTCTTCGTCATTCATGCCCCCTCTCTTTCTTTTTTATTTTGCAGTGCACTGGGGATGAGCTGGCTCTGTTTATAATGCGGGGATTTTTGGTATCAGCAGGGATCATGACATGTTTGCTGACTATCTTTCTCTATTCCTGATTGTACTGTACGAGTGATCTGAATCATGGGTCATCGTTGAAATTGGTATACATCATTCTAACGAGATAGATCCCTATCTACCTACACTATCGCAACTCCAGCCTTCGAACCTCACTCCATATCCCCATCACCCAGCTAGGAAGCTGCCATGACAATTTCTCCTAGATACATACTAGCAACACGCCATCAATAATAACATGCTCCCATTGAGTCTTGAACCTACCTACCTTACTTACCCAAGTACATACCTCCCTGAATCCCATCCCACAAAAACCCCCGCCTCATCTCACACACATCGGCCCCCGCAATCGCACATACATACATCACATCTTCTGTACGAGGGTCCCACGGCGTCAGTCGAATCCGAGATCCGGAAGAACGCATGACCCTGTCGTGGGACCTTGACTAGATATGTACAGTACTATGACTTACGTATCATGGGATGGATTTCGACTTTCAGATTTCATCTTTCGCTAGATTAGAATGAGTCGTGGTGTTGGGGATTAGGATTAGATTATTGGTATAGTATGGTCCGCCGGGGAGGGGGGGTTTCTAGGGTCGTTGTTTAGATTGACTACCTATGGTTATAGTTATGTGGGTTGGATTGGTTTATTGTAGAATTTTGTTGTTAGATAGGTAACAACAGGTAGGTAGGTAGGAGGTTAGCTTTAGCTGTATGTACAGCCTCTGAAAATGTGGTATGTATTGGACTATCTAGGCACCTAGGGGTCATGAATAAAGGCACTTTGCCTACTACTTACCTCGGAATATAGGTAGGTATGTACCAGTTCTGCTGTTTGAATAGAAAAAGAAAGCGAAGCCAAGTTAACTGCCTAGGGGAAAAGCCAATACTACAGACGAGATTATGAACCACCCAAACAAGATGTTAAATTGGAACAGAACTAGAGCAGAATTCGTTTCCCTCGTTTGACACGTTAATTACTGTCTTTGGCCATATCTACCTTGCGCTGCTTGTAAATACAACGAAATAAAAGGCTTGACATTTTGCACGCTTTTTGTTCTTTTTTGTATAGAAAACCTCTTTGATTTGATAAAACCAGTTCCCAACTAGTCTTATGATACTCTCATTTACCGAACAGCAGCTCCCTTCAGGGTCTTGACAGTGCAGACCACACCCGAGGCAGTGATCAGCTTGCCCAGAGCGGGCTTGCCCTCCTGGCCCTGCACGGCGGGCACGGCACTGCTTTCGAACGCCACCTCGAGGTTCTCGGTGGTCGTGAATCCCGGCTGGAACGTCTCCCAGACCTTCTTCTTGGGGTTGAGCACCTTCTCGGGCTCGCCCTCGCTCCAGCCGTCGAAGTAGATGCGCTGACCGGCAGGGGCGTCGGCGGGGGGCATGACCAGCTCCACGGGGCCGGCGTGCGAGTCCTCGCCCTCGGCCACGCGCGGAGACGCAGCCAGGACCATGGCGCAGGACTTGATGCCGCGCATGGTGACGGGCTTGAGGTTGCAGACGGCCACGATCTTGCGGTCCTGCATCTCCTCGAGAGGGATCAGGCCGTTCAGACCCGAGCACACCGTGCGGACCGTCTTGCCGGTGGCCTCGTCCAGGGAGGTGTTCTCGCTGCCGGGGGCATCGCCGCAGTCGATGGTCGACACGTACAGCGAGTCGGCGTTGGGGTGGTTCACGGCCCGCAGGATGTGGCCGACACGCAGGTCGATGATCGAGGGGGTGGGCGGCGCCGCGGGAGCAGGCGCAGGCTTGGCCTTGGGCGCCTTCTCTTTCTTCTCCTTCTTCTCCTTCTTGTTCACCTTGCCTTCGGGCTTCTCGGCCGACTCAGCAGGAGCAGCAGCGGCAGCCTTCTCGGGCTTGCCCTGACCCACGACCAGGGGCTTGTCACCGGCGTTCTGGGCGGCGGCCTTCTCCTTCTTCTTGCGCTCCTTCTCCTCCTTGGGATCCACGGGCTTCGGCACGAAGCGCACGTCGTTCACGTCGATAGCGATCTTCTCCTCCTCGGGGATCTGCAGGACGAACAGACGGCTGTTCTGCACGAAGTCGACGTGACGGACGAGGTTGTGGAGACCCTGCTCGCCCGTACGTTCTTCGGGGGACCACTTCTCGACGAGAGGCGCCACGAGGGCGTAGACGGCAATATCAGCGACGGAGGGCTTGGAGCCCAGTAGGGTGGTGCGGGTGGCCAGGTGAGCGTTCAGCTGGGCCAGGATGTTCGTGGCGACGGGCTTGTCATCCTTGACGAGGGCAGCCTGCAGGCCGGAGATGGTGTGTAGCCATTGCTTGATGTCGGCCTCCTCGGCCACGGAGAAGGTGGTCTGAGGGAAAATCTTGGGCGAGGCCGTCAGAAGGTCGGGCTCGGTGGCGTCGGGGGCGACGGCGGCGGGGTAGGAGCGGTAGAGGAGGGAGAGGAGCGACGACTCGGGGGCGGAGGGGATGGCCATGTTTGCGAATAGGCGGAATGGGAACCGGCGAGAGGGCGAGATGGGAAGCGGAAGAAGAGGGGCAGGTTTGGGCGATGCCAAAAGTCGTCCGCACCGCGGGGTTCTGGCGGCCCGCAAAAGGCGCCTGGCGAAGGGAGTCAACTTGTCGGTTGGCACAACTCCCGGGACGCGAGTCTCGGGATTTATCAAATGGATATAACAAGTCTTAAAGAAGAAGGAAAGGATTAATTGGAATTGACTAATTTAATTGTGATCTCTAGCACGGAATTAACCTGTCGTCCAGCAGCAAGCATCGGCCATCGTTAACATCAGATTCAAATTTGATCGCCTGCATGCGGTTTAGCGCCGAAACAGGCCGTTTAGAGGATGACTCAGCAGCTCGTTATAGTTAGTTAGTTAATTTGACTCATTCTTGTTAACTAACTTAACTATAGTGGTGATACATAGATCATCTTTCAAATTGCCTTGTATTGATTTTTTCTCCCATTAACGAAAGATGCCACCCAACATTACCGATCCATCATCGGATCATCTATATAGCCCACCCCCACAGATTACGCTTCAAGGGTTTCCAGACGAACAAGTAGCTCTCGAACACGCCACAAACGCAAAAAGGAAAACAAGAGGGAAACGCTGAATCTTTCATGAGATTTGATTAAAATGGCTGAAAGGATTGATTGTTTTTTTTGGGGGATAGTTTGGGTTGGGTTGGATTGGGTTTATTTGGGAGACGCAAGACCCAGAGAAGGGCCTCGGAGGTCGAAGATCACGAAGAACGCCTTCAGGAACACGTCGCCGAGGATTTGCATCGAGCTGCCCTGGTTGGATTGGATACCGCCGTAGCAGACTGGGGGTATTTTAGTAAATGCTTTGATGTAAGATGAGGAAAGAAAAGGGAAGAAAGGTCAACTGCTCACCCTTATCACCCGTGGTTCTGTTGGTTCCAACTTCCGAGAAATGGATCAGATGGCCGGGCACGGTGGCCAGGTGCTTGGGGCCGACGGCGATGGAAAGGTTGGGGAGGTCGGTATCGCAGGGGTAGATGTAACCGCTGGCACTGCTGGCAAAGATGGCACCGGGGACCTGGTCGTAGTAGGCATCCACCACGTCCTGGTCGAGCAGCATAAGCGAAGTACCGGTGTCAGCAATGGCGGTGGGAGTGTGCTTGATGTCTTTCAGGGTTCCGTTGCCGACGACGAAGTGGCCCGTCTCGAATTCCCAGAATCCATTGGACGAATCCACCGTCACGTTGGAGATCTCGCCGGTGTACTTCTTTTGGTCGACGACGCCGAATTCGTACTCGCCGACGCCGTCGCTCTTCAGGAGGGCGGTCAGAACGGGCTCGTCCAGGGACTCGGCGGCGTTTTCGAAGAACGTTTTCTGGCTCATGGGCTTGACGGTGTTGAGGGACGAGAAGCCCAATCCGACCAGGCCGTTGGAGTAGGTGTCTTCGATGAATGAGTCGGAGACCTCGTCCGGGATGCCGATGGCTTGGTTCTTGACGGTGGCACCGCCGATGTTGACGTGTTCGGTGCCCACGCCGCCAGACGCATAAGACGAATCGCCGTATGAGATGTTGAACGTGGCTCCCGTGATCTCGGCAAACGTGGACGAGTTCGAGGGGTGATACACCGTGCGGCCGTCCTGCGCCTTCTTGGGCAGTCGCGAGTTCATAACCCAGCTGCGGACTATCAGTTAGCAATTCACATCCCAAACGTTGACGAACATTAATCAAGTATTGACATACAAGTCGGCGGATCCAGTATCGAAGTTGAGGACCAGCTTCTGGCCTCCGACAAGAACGGGAGACACAAATGCAGCGTCACCCTGCACGGAGACGGCACTAACAGCCCCCGATTCGGGTTCGTCAACTTGCTTGTTGTTGGTGGTGACATGCTTCACGTGGATGGGCTCAAAGTCCGACAGGTCCAAACCCAGGTTGGTGGGAATGATTCCGTACTTCCGATACGCCTTGCGCAAAGCTTCAGGGCCATGAATAGCGTCATTCCCACGTCGGACCCGCTCAACTTTGTAGGACCTGCCCTTCCGTTGAGGGGCTGTCGGAACCGAAATCACCCGGTGGGCGAAAAACAGGGCGAATAGGAAGGAAAAGAGGAACCTCATGGTGCTGGTGCTGGGTTCAGTCGGTCTTCTTGCTAATAATTAATGAGTGATGGTGGTATGCTTCGTCAAGAAGCCTCCAAAGATAGAAAAAGAAAAATAGAACACAAAGAATGAATGTCCAGAATAAATCTATTGTCTTTTTTCCCTCCTTGTCTTTTCTTTCGCGCTCTTCCCCCAAATTATATCAAGTAAAACAAAGGAATGGAATAGGGCCAAGTCCCGACTTGGATACCTGAAGAGAGAAAGCACGAAAAGAAATAGATTAGAAGTAGAAAAGATAAGTAAAGATCAACAGCCTCGCAGAGCAACTGCTGTCAAAAAGAAACGGGTTAAAGGAAAGGAAGATAATGAAGGGAACAGGTTAGAAGTTAGAATGGCATTAGGATTATGTGAGAGAGGTGAAAGGAATTAATAGTGATCGTGCAGGGATCAAGGGCCGTCTAATCGAGGTGAAGACAGAAAAAAAAAATTAAAAATAAAACTAAGATAAAAAAAGCGTGCAGGAACCAGAATCCACGAGAATTGCTGCGTTTCCAAGACTTCAAGTCCAAGTACCAAGACGTATGCCTGATCCACCAATTTCGAGGACTAGCAAAGATCAGGGCGGATGGAGCAGCTCCAAGAGTCCGGCGGTGGACGAAAGAACCAATGCGTGGTGCAGTGAGGGACTTGAAGCGGGCCACCGACTCATATGGCTGACACAGGTGGGTTGTAGAGTGTGACAGCGTTTGAACTTTCAACGGTAGATCTCCATGGCGCGTGGAACGAGGATGACAGCCGCCGGCGAGGAAGAGTGTCAGGGCCAGTCAGCGACGGTCAGGCCCAAGTTGCCCCTGAAGGCAACGGTGGCTCAGGCACTGCGACGGTGGCCAGTAACGCTAACTGAAGAGTGAAGACCCGTGAAACGCTGGGCGGAGGGGCGGCGTCTCCGGAAGGCCAATCACCGCGCTCGGCGGGTGTTTCAGCCGAGGGCCCAAGACGCAAGCTGTAACGGGGGGGCTGGAGCTAGAAGCCTCCGTGCCGTTGCTTCTGTTGCTTCATGTTCACCCTCTCGATTCGTGCACTCAAGGACAGAGAAAACATAACTAAAAAAATAAAATCAAAATATGGTAGCCTAACGACACCTCGAGTCGGATTTGGTCCTACAGATACGGAGTATACGTACTACGTAGGTGAAAATGTGTTTACCTTATTTGTTACGTAGCCTGTCTACTTACACCATGAGCATCGACGCTTCTGGCTATCGGTCGCATGACAGGGCAGATCTCTAACATGGACAAGACGCTTGATGGATGGCGTCAAAGTCAACCCTCCCTCGGGGTGGAACCCTAGGTCCATTGTCCGCAGCATCGGGCATGGCAAGACCACAACCTCCCAAGAACCAGATGTCTCATGAAACGGCCAGTAGGCAGGCTTGCTTAACACTTGGTGGAACTTCAGTTGCGATTTGTGTGCTTGAAGGGAAAAAAAAGGTCCTCTATTATTCAGCATCACTCGACCGGATGGAGCAGCCAAGCATTGGTTAAGATTCGAGGATCGCGATCAACGGAACGGCCAATTTATATATGACCGCGCTCCTTGATGGCGGAACTTGGCATTACTGATTTTAGCATGCCCAGCAGGATGTATTGCCCAGATGGTACAAGGTTGTCGTCCTGGGCCCGGATCGACACACCCTAAATTGCACTGGAATGTTAAAGTCGCTCTGTTCCGACTGCCATGTTGTCTGCTTTTCTCCCGCTTGGTCTGTGTTGGGTTCAAGGGGCGGAGGGGCAGAATTCTTTGAATCAGGGGATTTATGCATCAATCTTCATGGCAATTTTCATAAATTGTGCTAATGATCTGGTATCCAAAAACTATCTCTATCCGTAAAACGCCAAAAATAGTGAAGGGGCGGAAAAAAGAAAAGAGAACCCAACCCAACAATCCCTTGGAAAAGCTGCCCCAATGCATCACGCTGGAGAAAACAAATGTAAGTAAGCATGCATATAATCATTCCATCATTTCCTCCGGTAGCACGGCGTCCGGATCTTCGCCGACAAGCTGGCCAACCGATCGCACAACCCCTTTGATGGCAGTCGATGCCGGACTATCCGGAAAGTTATCCACAAAACTCTCCCCATAATCACAAGCCATGCCGACACGGGGATCAAGAGGAACGGACCCCAGGAAAGGAATGCCCATTTTCTTGGCGAGACGCTTGCCGCCTCCGGTGGTAGCCCGGAAGATTTTGGACTCGTGCCCACAGCCGGTACAAACGAACCCCGACATGTTTTCCACCAGCCCCAAGACTCGGATTCCTGCCTTGCGGCAAAAGTCGATCTCTTTCCTGACATCCAGCAGCGACACCTCCTGGGGCGTCGTGATGACAACCGCCCCGTCAACGCCAGATTCCTTCAGTAAGGAGTTGACTGACAAATGTTCATCCGAGGTACCGGGGGGCGTATCGATGATCAGGTAGTCCAGCTCGCCCCAATCAACGTCCTTCAAAAACTGCTTTATTAGACCGTTCTTCTTCGGCCCCCGCCAGATGACCGCATCGTCTCGGTTGGGCAGCATGAACTGCACACTCATGGCACCCAGGTTATCCGTCACCCACACCGGACTCCATCCCGCGTTGCTCACGTGAATGGTCTCCGCCTCGACGCCCATCATCTTCGGGACCGAAGGCCCAGTGATATCGGTATCCATTAATCCAACGGTCGAGTCCGGGTTCGCCGCAAATGCATGGGCAAGGAGGGAAGAGAATGTTGATTTGCCCACGCCCCCTTTTCCGGAGAGCACCAGGATCTTGTGACGAATTTGCGCGAGACGTTCGGTGATGATGGCTATATCGGGGTCGGGTCCTTTGGGCGCGGTGGAACAGATCGATTGATTGGGACAGCCAGCGCAGGCATCGCCTTTACCGGCCTGCTCAGACTCGGGGCCAGGGCAGTGCTCTGTCTACCAGTCAGTGATCAAGTGAGAGTGTTTGCGACAGTAGATATCGTACCTGGCTCGGGAGCGACGAGATTCGGTGCCATCTTTGACGGCGCATCGAAGGAGGCCGCTGTGGGCTCCTCGAAAGAGGGCGCCATGATCGTAGTTCAGGATTCGTCAGTGTTTCTTGAGAATGACAGACTCTGCTACGAAGTGATTAGGGTCTGAAACGTGATGAAGCAGAGACTGGGAGAAATTTGGAGAAGTGGCGGAAGACTCATGGCGGGGATGCTTGATAATCCACGGGCACCGACAAATCAGGTGCGCGGATGACAAACGCGCCCGGCGGTGCGGTTTCGGAGTCCGCGATAAGATCGGATCGGGTTTACCTTCATTCTGGTCAGAGAGCATTTTTGAATCTTGCACTTTTCAAGTCGAGAGTAGCTCCTCGATGAGACCGGGGAGAGACCTTCCTCACTACCAAAGATACCGGGCCCTACTCCGCATCGAGGAGGTACTGAACTACGGATATACTACTGTATAGCATGAGACCCTCAGAAAATACCTCATGATTAACTGGACGGCCTAGACCCTTATCAGATCATCGGATACTAGTCGATCATCTATATTCACGGGACTCGAAGGATGCTCTCTATCCAACGTAAGAGCAATTGGATCCCTCTTCGCAAAGGAGGGCGACTAAGACCGGGAGTGACTCGAAGCAACCAGGATATGTTCTTTTATCGCGTGCCCCCATCTCAGCTTCTCGGTCCCGGGTAATTGAAAGGAAATAGCGGTTACCATTTAATCCAGACACACAGGAGGGGTAAGAAGAGTGAGTACTCCGTAAGACATGCAAGGTCAGAACTTTAACGCCGGTGGTCCAACCGCGCGAGCAGTCGTCGCTGATGATCTCATCGTCTTCGTCAACCCAGTTCTGGCTGTGGGCCTGTTTTCTCAGGCACCCACCCGCTCAACGTCATTGCCGTCGTGCGCCGGAAGTGCCAGACGATCGAATGGCTCTACCGGAACAAAGTGATTCTCTTCGATAATGGAGCACAGGACAGAGCATCAATCATACCTCACAAATTTACTCAGTATCGGAACGAGGCCACGGGCATGCATCCAGTCCATATGCAAAGCCGAGTCGTGGTGCCCGTTGCGACCATTCTCGTCGCTGCGGCCGTGCATGTGCATATGCATCTATATCTGGGAGGGAAAGAGCGGACGAGTAACGGTATGTCATAACGCAATTAATGAAAACCACCGTGTTGAAACCGCCTGCAGTTGCCACTCCGGGTTATCCCTCAGCCGATCATCCATCGACGGCACACCCCCCTCGTTCCCGAGTAATTAATCCCTCTTCCGACCATGTCGAGCACAATATATAGTGCAGAGTAGTCTCTGGTGGTCCGCGCGCATGCAGCATCTGGCCTCCACGGTGTAGTTACTCGCTAGCAGAAGCAAGAAATGGGAAGAATGTGCCAAGGATCCCAAGCAACGTTGTGCCTCCATGGTTGAGGAGAAGCCTCCCTAGACTAGTTAGTACGCAGTAGGACTCGATGGGAGTTACTCCGCAGACCCTTAGTTACTAAAAGTAACTCACCAATCCCTTCTTCTTCCTTCCGGCTGCTTCTTCCCTGTCCAGTGTCCACTGGCACAATCTTAGTGCACGGGTTCCACTCCGGGATGAGGAGTCGCTTGCTGGTGCTCTCTTGCTTTGGCGCGGTCTCGCTTGAGTCTGTCCCAAGATAAATACGCGGTCATAACTTCCTGCCAATTCGTTTTTCCTCTTTTCTTTCTTTTTTGCTCAAAAGATAATCAATTCGAAGCGACACCAGAATTACCTACTTCCAGCTGCCCCGGGACTCTTAGTCTTTACTTAGACTTGACAGTTTACGCTTCAACGGAGTGGGCTGGTGGTACTGCCTCAGGCCAATCACCGCCAAAGCAAGTCCGCTGTCACATGCTCTGATCGCCGTCTTTTCTTCCCTTGTCTCAACACTTTTTGCCTTCCTTCTCTTGGGGGGGGGGGGGGGGGGGGGGGGGGGGGGGGGGGGGGGGGGGGGGGGGGGGGGGGGGGGGGGGGGGGGGGGG
>NW_026515954.1:0-57620 GCF_023601865.1 Aspergillus affinis | reverse complement strand
TTGCACCCAAAACGGCTGAGTGTACTATAGCCTAGCAGCGTTAGTCTGAGAGTCGAAGGAACGAGCTTTAGAGCTGTTATTGCAAATGTAGATTGTAAGTTAGTAACTGCTGACAGTAACTGACTCAGATCAGTCTGGTCTAAAGGTCCCGTCTCGCTGTCGATTGTCAGGTCAAAAGCGAGTTTCACGGCTGCTGTCTGGAGCTGCACTGCGAGCTTTGCCCATATCCACCTCTCCAGATACGTGAACATGATGGGGATAGCCAGTTCCAACCCTAGCAAGAGTAGAATCCTATCCCACTCGAAGGTGCCTATGCCAATGTTAGCTGTAGCGTACGAGATTTCGGGTCAAATTACCATCATATATGTTTGTGTGTAACAGTATCCTAGTTTGGTTCACCGCGTAAGCTGACAGAATAGGCTTCGAGAGGATGCAAAAGGATAGAAACAGCCACGTAGACGTAGAGCTAGGTCCATCATGATCCCAGAGCATCTTGAATGGAATCTAGTAATTTTAGCCTCCCTCAATACATTGGTTTCTGCTTTCATACCCTTTTATGTCCACTTAAAACCTGGAACATTCGATCGAATACTCTGCCAGCCCATAATCCGGTTGATGTCAAATTAAGAGTGAATACTCTGTAATGGAGCTTCCACAACACGAGTATTGTGATTAAGATCGGTACAGTATAGTGGATCAGTGGCGATGTAGCAATCCAAGTGGTCCCAAGGGTAAGGTGTAGCTAAACGTAGTCAGTAAGCCCGCAGACCAATAGCGGAGGGCAGCAATACCATTTTGAGGTGTGGAAAGTCCATATTAGGTGTGGTTTATCGAAGAACGATTCTGGTAGTGTTAACGTATAATTCACACGAAATTTTTGGGTGGTTGTTCTTGGGCAACTAGGGGGACGGAAGCCAGGCTATATACACTGGCTCCTCCCTGACTTACGGTTTATTAAATCAATCATTACTAAATTTGCGGCGCTTATTGAATCATCTCCTGGCCATTAATCTGCATTTGTATTGTATTTGCTAAGTATCAAACTTTCGATCTTCGCAGCATGAACTGTTTGCATTATATTCTACTAACCAGAAAGTCCTAACATCTTACGCAAGATACATGAAGGTCCGTTCGCCCGTCAATAACCCAAACATTGCTCTAGGATATTTAAAGATATCGAACGAACTTTTCGTTCTTTCTCACTCTCTACCCCTATGTCGGTAAGACACCACCACAACACAATCTTTCCATTTGACTTTGCTCTTATGAGCTTGAAGCACTGGACAATTGGTTAGCTCAAATAATCCTTACAGATTATGTTCCAGTACTTACAGGGCTGACGGATAGTGCGTTACGAAGACTTTGCTCAAGCATAGGCTTCTTTGATTTTATTGTATATTCCCGAAACCAAGCGTGTAGCTCAGAGAATCTTAGTTTTCTTTCAGGCGCATAGAGGAGACGTTTGCAGATAAGTTCAGGATACGTGCCGTAGAAGCAAGACCCCTCTTCAGGTTTTGGGATGTTATTGCATCTGTTCATAAAGCTTGGGGTGCCTGAAGGCTGTCCCGGCATAACGTCTTCATCCAAAGGACCGCCGCTCGAATTATTGAGATAATTTGCTGGAGAAGATTCGGTACCTTCACAGTCCTTGTTTCTAACCTCCGCGTGGTCGACCCGCCAGCCACAGAGCTGCAACTGCGATACCTTGACAGAAAGCTGCCTGGTGTGATCAAAATTGATGGCATTATCCTCTTGACCCGCAAGCAGGAATGGTCTGCGTGAGCTCGCATGGGCATGAAGAGCATGAATCACATTTTCGATGAACCAGACAAATGATTTTAGACTGTGTTGCAGGGCGATAAGTAGTTGCATCAGACCTCCATTACTTATAGCTTTTGCTTGGCTCTGTATCATGTCACATCTTCCACAGGCCGAGAACAGTAGCTCTGCGTGCCGCACAGTGAACGGTTCCAAAGCCAACGACCACCTGTCCTTAAGGCTTGCAAGTATATTTGCGACGTCACTGAAGATCTCGACTATCATCCCATAGTTAGCAATATGCATGGAATCTATCATCACGCTGGTTCCCTTCATGGGGGCGAGAAGGTCCTCCAGTACAAATGCTGTATAGAGCCCATATCCTAAGATCTGCTGCAGGGCCTCTTCGTGGCCTTCTCCATTACTCCTACTTTGGCGATAGGCGCATAGAAAATTGGGCGCGCGGTTTAAAGTCGGCACAGGCATAATGCTGAAACAGGTCTTTGCGAGATGGATTGATGCCGGGGAAAAGCCGGAACAGGGGATTTCAACAATTGTCCATGCTAGCCAGCCTAGAATCGCCGCTATCAGAACGCCTGGCATGGAGGTTTCCCTTCTAGAAATAGCGTGGTGGACGGTGAGTCTGGTGTTGATGGAATCTTGGACATATAAACTGCAATGTTGGTCCGGGCACAAAAGGAAGAGACGGATGATAATCCCGACTAAAAGCCCGGTTTGGTCTTTGCCCATCAGTAGGCCATGTAGCTCCAAATGTAGATCCGGAGAAAGGTCCTGATGTTGTATTGGATTGGAGGATAGGTACCCTGAAAGAAACTTTTTCCATTCTGGGCTGATATAAAGCTGTTCAAGGAAATCACTGTTCCATGTTAGCCTTCAGAATAGTCCAAACCAAAAGAAAACAAACGAACAGAGCAAAACTTACCTCCCAGTCCAATCCATTGTAAATAGCTTGTAAAGTAACTCAATCAAGAAGTTTGGTCGCTTCTGGTGTTGTAAAAGCAAAGTAAAGAGCTCGATAAAAGAGATGAATCGGCAATATAATGCGAGATATTATGAGAGCCTATTTACAGTGACACTCCTCTGAATCTCCTACCTATGATACAATATAGCTTTTAAGTCAAATGTGAACCTTTGGCTTACTTCTGGTTTAATGAGTCTAGAGCTTGCAGGGATATAAACGAGTCTCAGGAATCGATGTTTTCCGAATTTGGTTCAACTGCAGGTATCGTCGGTCCCACAAAGAGACAGATCGTGTAAAAAAGCCCAGGCTGATCACTAGACTAACATCGTAGGTTACATCGCGCAGGTCACTAAGGGACGACAAGGAATGATCATACGTGGCCATCGAGATGAAAGGTGATTTGTCTCTAACCCAGTACCGTGCAATTTCCGATGCATTTAGCTTGATTATGAAACCGGAGACAGCGCGGCAACCTATATGGTCATGTAAGAATATTTCACAATTTATGAGGTATATGAAAGACTTGGATACTACCCCACGCTCCTGGCCACGGGCTGAAAATTGGCATTCGGTGGATGACCACATAGCTGAAAAGTGATAATGTGAGACATAATCAGAAAGCGAGTTATGGTCAAGAGCTCTGCCTGACGCCCTCCTTGATCCGGCAAAAATCTGCGTTGTGACCCCTTAAAGCACGCTTGTGTTTTTGGGTATTTACCCATATGTCTAAAAACCCAATCATATGGCCCGGGGAAACCGGCACATTTCACACCTGCTGTTAGTTTAGCTAGCGACCCACCAAAGTCTGTACTAGTCACAGCCCATTAAAACCAGTAAACAAACAAGGTTACTCCGAGAGTCCACCTTGGTCGTGGCCATCTCTCTGTTTATGTATCTCGAAAGGTCCTTCACTTGAAGCGAATTGGAGGCTCGAGGCAATTGGTATTGGCTATAGACAGACTAGCTAGCTTTATCCTGCAGCTTTTGGTTTTACCGGGCGTCTTGTTCTGCCTTGAGACCATCGCAATCCACATGCGTTGCAGTAGTTTTTTCCCCCGCTGGGACCCTTCCTCCACAAAGGGGTCTTTCGGGTCTTGCAGGAAGCGCATCCGTCCTTAGGCCCATGCTGCTTTATATTTAATTTTGTAGAAGACAAACGGGAGGAAGATGAAGACTCGGTACTCTGGCCTACAGGAACTACCGTCGTATTTTCTCCAAAGTCGGGGCCTAACAAAAATCACATTATCAATCAAGGACTGAGAGTTTGAGACGTGAATACGCACTTGCTTGAGGATGTTCAAATCTGATTCTCCATGCATCGAGGATGGTATATATTATCCCGCATTCTTTATCATCAAACGATGTGCGAATCTGATCAACAGATTCTTTCAATATGTCGAAGTGAACATGATTGAGCATCGACTTTAGAGCCGCCTCGTAGTCTGTAAAATACTGAGATTATTCTTCCCTTGACTGTGGTAGTCGTGGTCCTTACCGAGTCTTGTAACCAGTCTAGTCTTTTCTATCTGTAATGCCAAATCACCAGCGCAACGGTCGATGAGATACCTGGTAAGTACCTGGCAGGTATTTTCGGGCAGAAGGATAAATAATAACTTGCGATAGAGCTCAGTGTGGTATGTCCGGTTGAATGACGGGCGATGTTTTTTCGGAAACTCACAACCCTGAATCGGGTCATTCCAAATAGTTTGCTTCGCTCTCACATTTTTTGTGGCGCTCGGTGTGAGTAGAAAATGCTGATCTCGGGCTTTCTTAACCTGATGTGCTTGGATACTTGATATCTAAATGTATGTAAGTTGCTAGGTTATGTCGACATCCACATTACTTACAATAGACCCGTAGTTGCTAGCCTGTTCACAACAGCAACAGTTCAATACGGGATAGAGGTCATTATTGAGTGTCTTTCCCTGGAAAATTTTCGGTTGAAGATTGTTGTAGCAAATAGCACACAAGAACTGAGGAGTATAATTTCGAAACACGCACTCTCTGAGTGGATCGGTTGCTAAAATCTGGGAATTAACATCTCCTTGGATCTGGCCACATTCGCCGTTCCTTGTACCATACCTGTCAGGTCCATACCGTCCATGTAGTTCAAAATCGTCCTGATTGTTAGGATTCAGAACTGCTGCTATTCCTTGAAAAAATTCCAAGATTGTCTTTAGGAAAATTGACGGTATAACGTGGGCTAAATAGAGTTCTACAATTACATACTATACCACAAATGAAATAGAATACAGACCGGGGACAAATTTATCAGAGCGCGTTGGTAGACATACTAAAGACACTAAATGGGGCCGACGCTTATCCAATGTAACGCGGAACAAGGGACGACGGATTGGAGATGCTCGGACCTTGGCCGCAAAAGAGTGGATTAATTATACTGTTATCTCACGAACAGCAGTTCTGCTGACTGAGATCGTACATTCAAATACCAATATCCGTAACAGAATGAGCTACAGCTGACTTTTGCCCCGAGACAACCCGACTGTGATACATTAGCTTGGCATTTCTCCAACCATACAGCATATACTCACATCTGAAGTGACCCGGCAACCCCTTTTCTCAAGGCTTGACGCGCTGCAGCACAACCGACTAAAACCTCCTCTGAGCGCTTCCCAAGGTTTTTGACCATCAAATCTAGGCTATAGGCCTCAAATCCCTCTGCCCATGCCGCGATCACTTTCCTTGCTGGACTCTCAGAGTCGTTGAGATAGAGTCGTAAATCGTATACGTACTCTACTACCCTAACAAAACCCCGGCGTTCCATCTCTTTCTTATAGCAAAGCGGGAGGCTAAGTGAGCGACAATCTTCCCTATAGGCATTCTCCATTTCTCTGTGGAAAATGTGGAAATCACTACTGCCTGTAGGATCCTGGAGTTGAACAGTGCTGTCCCATATTTCTAACACACCATTAGGTGAGCAGCATCTAACAGTTTGGTTAGCTCACGAATTAAATTTACTAGGTTAGCTGCACCTGTAGGCTCCATCCAAGACACTAGCCAGGAGCCGAGGATTGCCTCCGAGTCCACCGACATGAACGAGGTCGACTTGTGAGAAGTGGGTGCACCAGTCCTGCTGTGTAATATCATCCAGTATAAACTCACAGTTTGGCGGTACCCTAGATTCTGTTCATTCAATTTGTCCTAGTAATTGAACATAGTACATACCACTCGTCCTGCATATGAACCAAATCGATTCCGGATACCTACACTGTTAGCACCCTACCACAAAAGGGGCGCAGAAAAGAATGACTTACCACTGACCATGGGTTCCTATCAGCTAAATTGTAAAATCAGCAGTTTACTAGAATTTAAGATGTTTCAGTAGATACATACCAAACTCAATAGCCCAGCGGCCAGTACCAGTTCGAATATCGAGCACTTTTTGAGGCCTACTGACAAGGGTCGGGCTTAACCGCCCCTTGAACAATTCATGACACAACCAAAACCATCGGTCTCCTAAGATGATTCACCATTCAGACCTAGATCATTGAAAGGGCTGCTCACCTTGTCGTTCTTGCTCTGTCTTTCAATTAAGAGGTCAGTTAATCTTCACACAATAACAGATATACGTACTATATCTACAGGCCAGGGGTGATGTGATCTAAAAGCAGTCGGGTAAAAGCGCCCACATAGATAATCAGTTTCGCAGAAAAAGGTATCCAAGGGTCCAAAGCTTCTGTTTATGGGTAAGATAACAGTAAAACAGAGAATGATAGCCGTGATATACTCAGCATCTTCGGCTATTGGATAGGGATCCATCATGTCCCGATTTTTAGTCTTTGAAAAACATAAATTCGATCGGGAACCTCTTTATAACTATTTTTTGGGCGTTGCTTCCAAATGCTATTACTCTCTGGCCCCAATTGACCCGCACTCTTGAGTCTTACGCAGCCCTAATGTTATTAAAATGGCAATACTGAAACGGGTAATGGCATTATATCTTATATCATTCTCTATTACCAGTATTCAAGCCCTGTCAATTCCTGGCCGCTTCAGGAATCGTAAGAACGGTTTGAGCTCTACAGCCCAGTTAGTCACTGATTGAAAGCTTGGTGCGGGTAATTACCTATGGATTCTGCTGTTGGAGCTCCCGGTAAAGGTTCTCCAGGTCCTCATTCATTTTGCGCGCCTTCACTGTACGATCTCTGAGTTCTTCAGAGAGCTTTAGTAATGTTAGAAGTCAACTCTTTACCGAAATTAGCTGGCATAAGCATACAGTCAGCCCAAGAACCTTCTTCCTTCTGCAAAAGATACAGGTGAGTTGTTCCTGAAATTGGATAATAGAGTAATTGTGGCCTTTGAAGATTATCAGGTGTAAGTCGATATAACAGTCATTACACAAAAAGGATTCAAAGAGCACTGCAGAGGGAGTATCCATGACCACAGTAGGCTAATTTTTGGGAAATAAGGCACGATGAATCTCTAATTTCCGGCTGTACCACAACGGTGATAGTATGTTTAAGTGCAAAAGAAAAATGTTGTGTTTTAGCGAAGGTGTGAGGACACATTTAAGGATTAACAGGTTCGAGAGGAACAGACTATGGGTGCCCAGACCTGAATACGGTTCCACACAACGTAACAAACAAACTTGATGCATGTGCCGTTGGCTCCAAAAGCGGATAGTTAGTTATTTGGGTACCTACCCAAATAACCAGAGAACCAATCAAGAGTACGGGGAAGCGGGATATATGACCCACAATGCCTCCGCACCAAATCTCTCATCTTAGTTAACCTTGTAAGGAAAGGAGAGAAGAGGGTAAGGAGGATGTGATATGGAAATACGAAGAAGGAAGCATCTTTATAATGAACCATTCTAGTTTTAAGGGCATCTTTAATGTCGATATCTCTCAATAAAGATAACTGCTACTCTGGAACATTGTAGTTTATGGCTAAGTGAATTGTTTGATACAGCAAGACAAATATACCCTCTTAATCCATTACATACAATTCAATATCGTACATATTGTACATTGCAGTGGGACACCACCCTTATACACTATGGTCTGACTTTCCCTTCTTTTCCTCATATATCATGTTATTGGAGCCTGATAGGATATCATTTCAGATCCTCTGGCACTGTGTTTGTTGAACGTTTCGTTTGGGCGCTGGTGGTGGTGCGCCTGGCTTTTTGACGCCAGTGGTGTCATATGCACCGCGTCCCATTTCGAATGTGGATAGAAGGGACAGAAGGTCAATGGTCGATCTAAAGGGGTCAATATTGGGCGGTCAATTATTCGGTGCTGCAAGGAAGCTGCACTTACTACGTGTTCAAGTGAAGAGATATATTGGGGAGGACTTGTGGGTATAGATGTCTTGTCGTTCGTTTCTGTACCTTCGCCCAGCACGTACTATAGCATTATTTATAAATATTAAATACCGGGGTTCAATACAGAGCCAAGGTAGTAGTACAGCGAATTCCCTAACCACATCCGGTAACAATAGGGGGCGGGGCATTCTTAGCGATAATATTACCGGCCGTAGCTGTGGGCTCCCTGCTTTTCCTGAATTGGACAATTCCTATTCACCAGATATGTGATGGCTGCATGCGAACCCCTGGAGAAGCTATCCCGTATTAGATCTCATGGGAAGCCATTCAATTGGTCAACCAATGTAAAGTAGGATTTTGTTTTTGTTGACTCGGTCTCATAGACGTCTTATCATGTTGCTTACGGTATATAATGGTCTATGAACCCTTTAGCCAGAGTCTTCTGTGATATCCTGGAGGATGAAGAGTATAGTGTTTAGCTTATCATCAGGATTCTCAAATATAAGACACGAATTGTGACGACCTATGAGATTATATATGACATCGAAAATAACCTTGACTTCATGAATACAAAGACATGTTACATTTTATGTAGAATAGACTATGCAAACAGTCTTGTCCAATGTAAACGAAAGCAAAATAACACAATCAAGGATGTCCCATACCCTCCTGACAACTAGAATCAAGATAATCACATATTCACACTGATTCTCTGCTGGATTCTGAATAAAATTGCAGCCGTCTGCTGTCGACCCGTTACTATCGTGTAAGTTTACTGGAATACGGCTAGATCGGAACATACCTGATTCCATAACCCCACTGGGATTATGTTATCTTGTTGGATTTTTACAGACAGAGCAGAATTCTTGCTTGCAAGGGAATTGCGCCTCATAGAAACCCTTCACTTCCACTTTCGTGCAATCACTAACAGTACATCGAATAAGACGGGGGCTGGGTTCCTGGTAGCCGCAACTGAATTTACAACGACTGTATAAACACATCCTGCAGAGCGGTCATATTAGCAAAATTAACGAAAAATATGTGGACTTCTCACGTCATTCGATAGTGCTAAGCAAAATCCTCCCGCAACAATCAGGTTAGGCGACAAAGTTATTCTGACAATTGAAGGTTTGACAAGACGTGATAGTGAATAGATGATAGCAAGTTGACAGAGGGGGAAAAGTAGTCGGACTATATACTGATTGACATCTAAGACAAGTAGGATCTAAGCCCATTCAGCTTCGTTTTCCCTTCGGAGTCTGACGAGGATCTAGCGCCCAGGGGCCAGAAGCGTCGCTTCAGTCGAGTCGCCTTATCTCCGGTCCCTATCTGTGCAACGATCGGCGCTCCAGACAATCTTCGGATATGCCCTGAGCGATCAAAACCAATATCATCAGGCGCAGTTTTGTACTCAGCGGTGTCTAGTTGGCCTACAACAGGGGGGATTAGTAGACGAGTTCTGCCCGAACGTAACACTTCACCGGAAGGGGGGAAACGGCAATCGGCACCTCATCAACGCCGAGACCTTGGTTCAACAGATTAAACGGCAGCTGAATGAGAATATCGATGATTGTACACCCATGGGAGGCTGTGGGGCATCTGGATAATAGGGATGGTCTTCTGATGGGACAGGAATCTTGGATTTTCAGATATGGAAACGTAGGAAGTACCGTGCTAGACTTTACGGAGACATTTCGAAGGTATATCATAGAACCGTGGCTTTTATGAAGGGTTGCTTATAGTATTCATTACCGCAATTATCAATACACAAGTGTAGAAGTCTGATCCACTTAACCGGCATGTTCTTGCAAATGCAATAGTTGCTTTCGTAAGTCATCCAAGCACGCGCCAAATGTTACAGAGGCACTTGTTGCTCCATCCCAACTGAGTTTGCCATAGAGCATAGATGTGCCCAGCTCTTCCTTGATTTCGCCTAACACATCGTCGGCACTTTGTATGGCAATATCAAACGTGTATTGGAAAGAATCCAAATTTCCATATTGCAAATGCCCCAACAGCATAAAAAACAGTCCCAAAAGTGAATATAGCTGGTATGTTTGTCCAAACTGGATAGGATCGAGCTTCTGGCTTAACCATTCTCCTATTAAAGTTGGGATTGTTTCGTGATAGCTGAGCAGTATGGTCTGTAGAGCCGACCGACTACTGTCAAAGCATGCCCGGCAGACTCTGCGGATCTCTTTTAGCAAGGAATTCAGGTCCTGCAAGAAGAATGTTGCTTGGACTTGTCGTGGGAGCACTAAACCACAGGCGACCTCGTGGCTCGCGCCGGAAAGTCGTCTTTCTCCGTAGTTGCAGATATGTTCAGTGGCCGTACAGACGGGAGCGAACGTGTCCGGTATATCCAACCTTGCTATGCACAATTTGGTGAACCCGATAGAATCTTTCGAGGCACAATTTTCCTGCCTTACAGCATGTAGGGCAAGCTTCACTAAGACTCCCATCACAGAAAATTCGGAAATATCTGCACCCCTAACTGTGTGATGCAGGTCCTCCATTACGCGGTAGGCGTTCTGGAAATTCATCGTGGAAACAATTACCTGCGTCGATATTGCAAGTCGTATCCCAACACCGGCGAGGAATATGGATGGATCGGTATTTTCAAGAAATGTCCTGGACACTTGCCGATTGAGTACTCGAAAGGAATGCTGGTTTATGTGATAGCCTGCCCTCCCAGAAAATCGACAAGACAAAAGGTCAGCTATTTCAGGCGCTAGGCCTGGGATGGCTTTGATAAGGTTTCTGAAAGTTTGTCAGTAAACTGCTATTATGCAGCTACTTGTGGTGAACCTACTGTATATTCTCACAAATCGAATTCTCCATTTAGAAAAAGAATATTCGATTTTAAGACTTGAATTGGGAGGCCTAGCTGAGAAAAGATCGAGGAACCGAATACTTACTATACAGCGTAGTTGTATGCATGTATCAGGCGGCGATTCAGACGTATAATGATATACTTTATATAGATACTGTGATGTTACTTGAGATAATTTCTCATTAGCTGAGCGTGGTCCATACACTCGTCTAGACTTCGTTCCTATACCTGATTCAAGTAACTCCGCAGGCTGGTTAGTCTCACGCAGCAGAATCAGCCATGATACATCCAAAGGCTCATCCTAATCAAACTAGAGACATACAAAGTGTTCTAGACCAGTACTAGGCTGATGCTGCGAGAGTATTATCTTACTGGACCGCTGGTGCAGAGTCAAATTATGCCTCATCATGTACGTTCCCCAACGCAGCAGGCTGTAGCAATCTCCGTCTCTTTTCTGTGAAATCTCTATTGCAACAAGACTACGAAGAAGTATGATAGAAGGATCCCGTTCCTTCAGCTGGGTACCACGCCAGCTATTTGGGCTGGGCTTTGCTGATCAATGGTTGCACGTCTTTGGTTGAGTATTATGGCATTATGCCCTGACTAAGATTGCTTCCTTGTCATTTCTAAGCACTCTGGTCATCTCTCATGACTACATGTACCACAACAGACGCTTCCACAAATCACTCCAGTCTCCTTCTCACATACACAACAAGGTCCTCTAAGAAGCATACGAGGTTTCCTTCCTACCCAACTATTTTTCGAGACATCTCTGGCCCCCCGATACGTTTTAGACTGTGACATCTTGTCGAAACCTCCTGCCGTTCACAAGTTCATACTATAGACCATTAGATAACGTCCCCTAGGTAACAAGCATTTCCATACCACTTTTTATGTGAGGTTGTTCTTCAAGAGGGCCTCCCTTTATAGAGTGATTCAAAATTTTCTTTTCCCAGTTAATCAATGCTCGGGAAGGTGTGTAAAGCAAACTTTACTCGACATATTTATGGGGAGGATATTTAGCTGCTTCGAGGTCAGGAAAGTACCTTTTCTTGAAAAAACGACGCAAGAGAGAGAAGAGGAAAAGACCGAATAGCACCAGCACGGGCAATAAGAATGTAAAAATGAAAATGTTCATCGTTGATACTATGTACATACCTTGTGACGGGACGTTTTAGGTTAGATATTCCCCTGAGGATCACTCCTTAAGTTTTGGACAGCACCCTTGAACGACGTTTGCGGTTGAGGACCCATCTTAGCCATCCAAGCCATACTGACTCTCGCCGCTCAGGCTCCATCGGAAGAGGGGGCGTATGACTGAATGATAGTAGAGCATCTGGCTCGCTTTCGAATCGGGTCAGAGCCTCAGGTCCGCCAGGCAAAGATTGCACCTCTTGATAACTGAGACTTTTGCTAGTAGTGCCAGCCAGAGAAATGCACAGAACGGTTATCGTTGCCTGCCGTAGCTGAGAGCGTTGTCCGTCGTAACGAGGTTCTACGCCCATAACACGGTGGACCTCCTGCAAATCAGTTTGCGTTGCATAAAGAAGATAAATATGCTCACCTCGAAAGGCGCTGGACAGGAAGCTGGATCCCCGTGTAAAGTTGATATTTCTGTAGCAGCTGGTTCCTGGGCCTGATCCCATGGCGGAGAGAGAAATCCGGTCTTTGGCGGCTCTATGTCGGTATGGTCTCGATTCGACTGTATGTAGAAGCCAGGATTCGACCTATGCGGAAACGCATCTTGGCTAGGAAAGCATCGCCATGGTATAGTTTGCGCAGAAGAGGCAGTACTTGGCTCTTGTAATCTTAAACAACCGAAATAAAATCTGATGTACGCAAAGAAATGTGACATATTTTGAGGAAACAATGAAGAAAGTAGATCACGAGAAAAATGGAAGAAGATGGCTAACAAAGAGAAATCTCTGCTAAATCAAATATCGGTTTATACTTACAACCTTTTTAAGTCCACTAATCTGATCTCCCTAGCCTCCCCTTTTCTTCGTAACCCCTGCGCGTAACTTAAGGTGATTCCAATCGGGACCTAGGGAATACCCGTATATCCTGGCTACTGCTGATTATTATCCTGTAAGCTTGCGTAAGCGTGGCTGAATGAAACATACCAGATCAAAAGACTACAGCAGATTTACTGATATCTTGTTTTGAAGTTTACATACAGGGCACCTCGACCAGTTGCAAGTACCTTCATATGACTTGGTTATCAACCCGGGGCAGTGATGAAAGTTACATGGAAAAATTTGCACATCGGGGTCCTGATAGCGGCACTTGTATTCAGTGTAAACTTGGTAACACATCTTTTCAAGGGAAACTTGTCAGCAGAAGCAGCGAATGATATTTAGGCTTACTCACGTCTGTCAATAATAGGAAGCAAGAATCTCAAAGGCAACCAGGTTGGATGAGAGTGTGTAGTCTTCTGATTTGAAGATTGACAAAGAGGTAGTTATTGGTAAGATATGAAAAGGCTAAGAAAATTTTAGTCGATAGAAAGAAAGATATGTGAATATATACTGGCTAATATGTGCGCTACGTGAAATCCAAGCTTGTTCAGCTTCGGCTTCATTACTGTTGATTCTAGACTTCAATGGACGGATTCGTACCCTCAATAAGCCTATTTTTCTTTTTATACACATATGCTGACCACACCCAAATTCACCTAGGACCGTCACCATAAAACGCCGTGTTAAGGAGACCTATAAACAGGTTAGCATAGTTACAACCTGTTGAGTTACCCCTACTACGAACGCCAGTTCTCATGCCGATCGTAGTTTTCCAACGCTTGATCTATTGTTGGAAAGTTTTTGGTAACGCTGGAGGCGCAGGCACCTGCTCGTTCCGAAGATCCGACTATAGGAGGTTAATGAAAGGTATTGTAACTGGACTATAGGAAACAAACCTACCTAGCACATTATTGACTCTGATCTCTCGTGAGGAAGTTGGTATGGTTGAAACAGGGGTTTCGATGATAATCACGGTAACCTTTGAGACGTGCATAGTGACTTTATGCAGAAATCTAACAAAGATGAAGGATTGCCCTGTTCCAACTTGCGGTGAGACTTTGGCAAGGCTATAATATTAATAGAATTGGTGAGATGGCTTCGCTTATCTCGGCAGTTGAACAAATAGGGGAATCTGAGACTCAGCTGTATCTAGTTTCGACTTTATTAGGTCAAAGATGATGATCTTCTCAACATGAAGTTGTGTTAATTTGACGGCATGCTGATCATTTTCTTCGAGTCGCTGTGCTGTTATGGACCCAGTGTGGCCACTTGGACTCGTCGACAATCCAGGTAGATCAGCTGGTATGTGGGTGGTTCACGCTCAGCCGGTCCGGGCCTTGGGGTAGATGCGGGGAACAGAAAGCGAATCCAAAAATAAGTAGTCTTGGCTTTGGCCAAATGGCCAAAGCCAAGACTTTAAAAAAATGGTTCGAGACTAAAGCGCGGGCCAAAGCGCAGGCCCACGGACCGCACTACGTTGCGGTGTCACCAGGAGAAGGTTGTCCTTTCTTTCATCCAACCCGTTTTTTGCTCAACAACTATCGCAACATGTCACAAGAAGACATAAGGCGAGCCGTGCAACTTCTCGTGCAGGCACCTGACGATGCTCTTTTCGCTGTGAGAGCCGAACTCCTAGCCGCTTTTATCGGATTAAAGAAACGTCTCCGATTATCTTCGGATCGATGTATCGAGATACTCGACTCTCTCTCGGCTAAGACGGATGAAATCAAGGAAAAGCAGGCCGACGTGGCTAGAGTTATTGGCGAAGTATCATCAAGACAAGCAGATGTCCGCCTTCAGCATATTTACGCAGAACAACCTGGAGGGAAAGGGTTTGAGTGCCGTGCTCGAGCGATATTTGCATACCGTTCTTTAGGATTCGAGTTTGAAGAATACACGATAAGGCAACGCGGTACATCCCGAGTTACAGAACTTGCTTCAGACATTCGAAAGGCCGATGATAGGAGTTCCGGACACGTCCAGGAGTTTCTCAGGGAAAAGGGACTAGAAAATGACGGGCCCAGTAAAAAGGCAGTTTGCTTTGCCATTAAAATACTGGTTCTTGAGAAAACCTTTGGGAACTGCGGTATCTCGTGGTTGGTGTCATTCATATTTTCCAAGATTCGAAACTTGCCTTACCTTTCTCTCCCTGATATCTGTCATCTGCTCTCACAACGTGACGGCGACTACTCAAATCTTGGGGAATTGGCCTCATCGTTTTCAAATCTTATTCGGGCCAGTCAGCAGCAGTATGATGGTGAGTTTCTCTAGGCACTTGAAATTACAACGCTCATATGTCGTTTGGTGCAGCATTTGTTAATAGTCCAGACGGGATTAGTCATGATTCCGATCAGGACCGATCGGAGTGCTTGACGGAGGATCAGCCGATAAGCGATTTACCAGCCGAAACGGATGGGCTGGAGGCATCTATTGAGCAAAACCAAGCTTCTACGGTTGATCTTTTGGCCTCCTCGTCACAAAGTGACATATCCGTTCGAAGCTCGAGGTCGTCACGGAGCTCAAACACCACGCCCACACCTGAGTGCTCGAATTCGGATACCCCCGATGTCCCTTCGCTGCATGATCAAGTTCTTGAATGTAGACTTGCAAGCGACCGCGGTCAAACGAGTAAACCAGGTCGGATAGCCCGTGCTGATGATGATGGAGAGGGGCCTGAGCTTCGTCCGTCGAAAAGGAGAAGAATATTATCATATTCTCAGACACAGAACGTACGGGTAACTATTACGCTCTTTCAGAAAGCAATAACGGCTGACTGAGTCCTAGCAGCCCCCGAGTATAGGTTCACGATCGCCGATAATCCCTTCGAACGCTCCTACACCAGCCCATGCGTACTCCGACGGGTTGAATAGCCATCCTCACGCACGATGGAGGCCCTCGTACATGGTCGAAACACCAATAGGTTCTCGGCAATATCCGCCGTCCAACACGAATTTTTGGTCCGTTGTTGATGACAGGGCCATCGACGGATCGAGTTCACCCAATCAATCTGGCCCAATACCCGACACAAGCAATGTACCCTATGGTCTATTAGCTATGTCTGAACAGCACGTTCAACCATTTGTTCATTCCAACGAGGAATATGATCCACAAGCAGTACAGCCGTCACCTTCTAGTGCCTTCCCCTGCTATTCTACTGAACAGAATGTTGCACAGGCTAACTCTGTGGGCCAACCTCACCATGAAGGTCATGCTTATTCTCTTCATGGCCAGCGTGCATCCAGCAGGATGGATCAAATTCAGTCTTTCCCCGTTGGCAACTATGCTTCTCTGCCTTCAGCAGCCACACAGGCACAGGAAAACCACCAGTTGGTTCAAGCTCTTCGGTCTAGCGTGCAAGCGCAGATTCTAGAA
Organism: Aspergillus affinis; assembly: GCF_023601865.1. Classification (NCBI taxonomy): domain Eukaryota; kingdom Fungi; phylum Ascomycota; class Eurotiomycetes; order Eurotiales; family Aspergillaceae; genus Aspergillus; species Aspergillus affinis. The sequence goes on along the minus strand of NW_026515954.1, from coordinate 41,370 downwards.
AGCTCTGTAGCCGAGGGGAGGCGGGATTCATATTGGGAAAGTTTAACAAACAACCGCTCATTTCGGATATTGGAACCCGACCCATGTGAAGACCAATTCGAACAATCGTCTAATTGGACGCAGTCAGTTGCTCTTGATCCCGTCAATTTCTTAGAATACCTGCCCACTACAGCGCCCGCTGAGTCTCTACCCCTCGACCCCGTCAATTTCTTGGATTATCTGCCCACCACAGCGCCCGCTGAGTCTCTGCCCCTCGACCCCGTCAATTTCTTGGATTACCTGCCTACTACAGCGCCCGCTGAGTCTCTACCCCTCGATCCTGTCAATTTCTTGGATTATCTTTCTGGTTCAACATCTAACCAATCGTTTCAAACAAGGGGGTTAAACATCACTTTGACAGATCCGTCCATGGTTGAAGCGCAGCAGTGGGCTTTTCCAAAAACTGCAGTCCATTCGTCAAGCTCCCCTGTTAATCAGTTGTAGCTAGAGTTCAAATAATAAAGGCCTGCAGTGGATTATTTAGCGGAAACATTCCAGGCTACCCGTTAAATATAATATAAGCAAACAATGACGCTCAGAACTTTGACATCAACACCATAATGCGGAATTATGAAAAGACTACGGCACTAGCCTCAAGTTTTCTTTTCTTCGGGTATGACAACAAGTAAGAAATCCAAATCCCCACCCCACGGTTGGTCCATTGTCAACCGCATGAAATCAAATGGCATTAGGGTTGTATCTCCCACTACGATTCCGTTCTTGTCGATACTAAGTGGGAAGAAAAGATTATCAAGGCCCTGCTTTTTCTCGATGACAATGTTTCCTGATACCCTCCATAGCGTAAATCCCTAGGGCGCATAAGCGACTCGTGCCTCATATGTATAAGGGATGGTAATATACCGCTTTCTCAAGGCTCAGTTCTTTCAGTAGTGGCTTTAGAACGTTGAAACGGTTCTCATCTGTGCATCTGGACATGTTTTGATTTACCGCCTCGACTTGAGCTGAGGTGAACCATTTCGCGATCGATTGGAGATATTCGGACGCCCGTGGAGACAGCGAATTTGACATCTAAATAGCGCGAATATTAGCAACATGTATCGAAGCGCCATCAACTGTGAAAATCCCCGGTAGTACTAACATCAACCTGCTTTGAGCGTACACAGAAAATCAATGAAGGAGACTTGGTTATGACTGAAATGAGGGGCCCGAGGGGCAATAATCCGCAGCACTTTGAAGGGTGTGCAGAATCCGACCGCCTACCCCTTTATGGTTAGTACGTTGCTGCCCAAAAGAGATGGGGCGAGCAGTCACCTGATTGAGTTCGGAACTTTTTATCCTAAGTATATTTCAGAAGCAGACAATGCGATTTTACTGATCTCCCAAACAGTGAAGGATCCAAGTATGCGCTGAATTAAAAAAAAAAAAAAAAAAAAAATGCCAAGTGACTTGGTTGGCTACCATCGTGCACGCTCTCAAGTGATCGTTCTAGTTGGATACACTAGCGTTTATTGGGAGGCCACGGGTAGGCCGGGCATCACTACCTGTCGGCGCCTATGGTGTCCTTCCCACTGACCTATCACCCAGATTTTTTCTTCACGCTGTGATACGAATCTATGAGATTACGTGATCTAGCGGCTTGGCCCGCACACTCGAACCCCTGAGGAACTTACCCCTTTATCTATCATAGAAGAAGAAGAGATTAATCGTCATGGAAGAGAATTAAAGAGCCCTATCATTCAAAAGGCATTCGCTCCTTAGTAGGCTACGTGCGTGTACTGTCATTCTGACCTCCTTCCCCTGTGCATTTCATAACACGCTGTTTTCATCGGCATCCATGGAAGGGCTTTGTGGAAATTGTAGATTGAGTGGACAATTCCAAATCATTTACAAGCTGCCCAAAATCAAGGTGCTAAGGGCATTCACGTATAATTGCGGCTGTATTTTCCATTTCCTGAACCATGATATGCTTAGCTGATCCACAGTTCTGGATAACTAGCGGTCCGACTATGTATATTATAGACACTGTATTTTTCATTCTGAAATATCGCAATACCCAGTATTCCAGGAATCACTCAGAGCACTTCACTCGTCCGACGATTTGTTATCTCTTTCCTGGTACAATACATGGCCAGTATAGCGCCCCTGTTCATCGTGGTAGATATGAGCTGTCTGGGCCTTGTTGTTCTTGAACTGTTCCTCAGTTGCAAATAGTGCAGTGGCGTGCGGCTTGAGGTCGGTATGACTCGTGTGCGATGGATTTCTGCGATAAACGAAGTCAATATTTGTGAAATCCACTTAAGCACAGATATAATTGCTATACTTACTTGAGAATAGCGATGGTAAAGTGCGCTAAATCAGACTTCTGGGAGGCGTCTTCAATGAGACTGAGGGTGAGATTGCGCAAAGAAGGATTACGAATTCGTTGTGTGAACTTGACAAGATTTCGAGGAATGGGAGACATGTTGAAGGAAACTTTGCTGGATATTTAATACAGATTATATAGAAGTCCACGCGCGGTAATCTCTGTAGACTTCAATGCGTTTTCAGAGGAGAGCAGGTGCTGATTTATATATTTTGCTTGAAACTTCGTGAGCCTTCTTTTGCGCCACTATATTGTAGAACTATTAGAACCAGCATTTTTCGATTCTTTGAGAGTGCATAAGCGCTCGTTTCATTAGCTTTGGTTCAGTATCGCTCTCTATTCATTTGCTGCGACAAAGTATTGGGCGCTTCTATAAATCGTGTGATTGGCTGCTGTTCGCGGGGTTTAGACCTCGTCGTGTTGCTTTTTTGGGCACTCATGTTACCGGCAAACCCGCCAAGAACCCGAAACTCCGTATCTTACGGTAATATACGTGAAATATCAGGATACTAACATGTGCAGGCGTGTCATATATGTATACGTTACTCCAACCCACGATTTGGCGAGGTCTAGCGGGGTAGCTGCTCACGTCATCCAATCTAGGGGCGTGTCGCACTCCGACATGACCTGGACTCTGGAATATGATTCAACACAATGTGCACTGACGATATCTTCTTAATTAAATGTCGAGCACTTGGATACTCTTAAGACGCCCTGTCGCGTCGAGGAACATCCTGCAACTTCACATTGTGGCAAGGTCTATGTTCACCCATCCAGGCCCGGGTCAGATGGATCATCTTTACACTTCTACTGTTGACGCGGAACCACTTTATCGCTACCGACAAGGTGGCTATCACCCAGTCGCTCTAGGAGATCGCCTGAAAGCTGGAAGGTATAAGGTGCTGCATAAACTAGGATGGGGAGGTTACTCGACAGTTTGGGCAGCGAGAGACCAAAGGTTGTGTAAAATGTGTTACTCGTGATACTTCCAGCTGACTGCTTCTTTGCAGGGAAGAGAGTTATGTTGCTCTCAAAATTTCTATTGCAGAAAGGGAACATGACGGGAAAACGCGAGAGCTCCAAATTATGAAGGAATTGGCATCTCATCATCCTCGTCCCAAACATACGGTGCATTTGCTCGATGACTTCGATATAAGGGGCCCAAATGGATCTCATAAATGTCTAGTTTATGAGCTTCTAGGGCCTAATATCCCGGACACAATTGATGCACACTTCCCTGGTGGAAGATTGCCTGGGAAGCTTGCCAAAGTCATTGCCAAGCAAGCTCTTATCGGGCTTGATAGTCTGCACCAACAAAGTATTGGGCATGGAGGTAGGTCACTCTTGAAATCACTTTGAACAATTCTCACCAATATAGATCTACATACCCGCAATCTGGCCTTCACTATGCCGTCCGTAGATGATTTGACTGAAGAAGAGTTTACAGAGATGCTAGGAAAACCAGAAATTGGCTATGTCCGAAAGAGCGATGGAAAAAGCCTAGAGCCTGGCATACCCGAATATATCCTCAGGCCCACCTCATACCAGACATATTATCGGAATCTGTCCCAGTCAATCAAGATCATCGACTTTGGAGGAGCATTTTTACGCACTACAGTTCCGCAAACTTTACACACCCCTCTACCGGTTCGGGCACCCGAAATCATATTTCAAGATCACATTGATTATCATGTAGACTTGTGGAGCATGGGCTGTATGGTAGGTAAAATTATCCGAGGCTAAAGGTTATACAATAGTTAACTTATGGGTATGGCAGCTTTTTGAACTTTTTGTTGGCCAGCCACCATTTGACACATTTTTTCTAACACCGAGGATTCTCGTTGGTCAAATGTTAGAGATAGCAAATGACGACTTACCTGAGAGATGGCAAGGTATTTGGGATACGATGAATGCAGGGGATAACGAAATTACAGAAAGCACGGGGCTCAACTTGCAGGAATGGCTGGAAGAAGTGTACTTTGATTGTGCGCTGAGGCCCGATTTGACAAGAGAGGACATAGCGAGGCTGGGGCAAATTATCGGAAGATTATTGCGGTTTGAGCCGTCAACAAGAGCGTCAGCGAGAGAGGTTCTAGATGACCCTTGGTTCAATGAATAAATAGTCTATGACAGAGACACTGTGTGTTAGGGAGGGAAGACGAGGACTTATTCTCAGTCGACTGTACCTAGGAACTTCATGCTAAGGCATCTTCACCGCCGAAAAGCACCAGTCAACGAAAATAACCAAGAAAACCAGGAACAAAGGCTGTAAGATAAATTATGTCGCGAGTAAAGAAGGTATTTTGACTTGAAATTGGGTGGGAGGCATGGCGGGGCAGATGCTGGAACCCACTGATGCCCGAGCCGATAGCACTATCACGTGAACAAATTTCGGAAGTACACTGTTCCGACATTCACATCTAAACCTGGGGCTCCCCAAGTATGCCTCAAGCCTGTCTCCCTCGATTTGTTGCGTCTACACTCTTTCGTTTTCAGTAGATGATGTCTGACCTGTCCTTCGCCTCGGAAATCTTTGAACGCTGAACTTGCCGCTCGAGTTAAATTCCACTTAGATGATAGAGTCAGCTTTAACAATCATGCTAACGCCCTTGAACCCGATCAGATTGACCTATCCCAACCGAGCGAATCGTCGACCTCCTGCCGTTCCAGACCGGACTCAATGTTGTATACGCTATGTCAGTAGTGATTCGGGTACCCTCATTATATCAGTCGCGTACAGATCTCCTCATAAGTTAATGGTCGAGAACTTTCGCCCTGGGCTGCGACCGATGCGTTTCTAGGAAGAGGTGGTCAGGCCCAACCCCGTCCCTACGGAAGAATCCAAAAAATTGAGATACAATACAACCCGGCTAATGGGCTTCGGTGGCAGCCAAAGAATTCCATGTAATAATATAGGAAAGACTCGAATACTCCTATTTAACAAACGGAGTGGCGGTAGTTCTGTTGCAAGTCCCTTATAATAACCCGACCGCTTTGTAATACTACCTCTGCGAATCCAACATAAAATTCAATCCCGAGTTTATCGTTCGTCTATCCATTCTCGCTCACGCTGATCCGATAGTCATCAGGAATATCTTCATACCACTTCTGTTGCTGCATTTTACCTGCAAAGATGATTTGTGGAGGTAAAACAACGCCTGCGGCGCTGATCGTGATGATCGCCGTGACCTATTCTCGATTGCCTGCTTGCATTGATCTTGCATTGCTTTCTCGTGATTCTGCGTCGCATACAGCCTTTGCAGTAGAGGCAACCCCCATTTGGAAACCAGTCTTATCCATATTATAATTATCCTGTTCAAGAATCCCATATTTTTGTATGGTATTCTGCACCGATTCGAACCAGCGTTTTATAATCTTGGGGTCCTCGCATTTCGCTCGTTGGTAATCGTATCGCCTCGTGTATTTTGACTGCAATTCAGCTTCGTGGCGGTTGATGAATCGGTTGACCCAGCGATATCTTATAAAGGCGTTATTCGGAGCGGAAGGCTTCAATTTCGCGGCAAGGAGTATCTCTGCGAGATAGCGGACTTTTTCAATAGTAAGAGGGTATCCACGAGAGGCCATATCGAGGATCTTTCGCTTCAACACTAATTCATTATTATTAGAGACCTTCCTGCAATTCGCCTCTGTTTCGTTGCGCAATTTGATTCCTTTCAAGCGACCTTATAGAGTGCTTATTTTGACCTTAAAATCGGCCGCGCAGGCCTGTTTAGAGGATAACTGGCCTCTTTGAAAGGCCTCAGTAGCGAGCGCTAACCTCCTATCTCGAGATAGGCCTTCCATACTGTTGAATTGCCTCGTTTTTGATAAAATGGTTGAAAATTGAGCGTTCTGATAAGAAGCGGCAGTTCGGTTGTCCGATTACATTACTTCCAGCAGCCGCATATTACTAACGGAAGAAAAAAATTTCCAAAGGTCCTCCATAGGATCAGGGGCGACGGTTTCGACACTTCGACTACAGGCACGGATAGTCAAGGTGTCAATTCCTTGCCCCTGCTGGGAATCGAACCCAGTAACTCCTCCGAAATGTGCTAGCATATTACCACTAGACCAACGGTGCCTTATTACATAACATACGTTTAGGCGGTGAACTCTGGCTCAAAAATATGACTAACTAACTAGCCGTAGTTGAGCCGACCCACCCACCCACCGCCTTCCACCTCAACCACGGCTAACTAACAAACAAAATTACACCCGGACCGAAGAAACTTCAATGACTTTCAGCTCAATCCAACTCAATCCATCCAGATCTATCCAAATCCAAAAATTCCCAGGTATTTCCTCCTCTATCCGCCAAATTCAAGTCCAATCCAAAGATACGGGCCTTGAATCCAGCATCATTCAGCTGGAACGCCGACTTAACCTCTATGCTAATTTGAAAAAGAACAAACAACCCATTATGCCTTCTTCACGCCTGACTGCAGACGAGGCTGTAAGTAAACTTGTCAAGTTCTCTACGCTCACGCACCACCGAACCTATCTCAAAGATTCGGAACAAAAGTGAGTTGACGAAGCATTTCAACTCCTTACGAATGGACGACCTCCAGCTAGCTCAAAAGGGGCCAAGCAAAAAACAGCCTACCTTGAAATCCAGCGCAACATAAGAAAGAAGTTTGGTGATACTGGAGTCGTTTTATTCGAGTCGCTTTTGGAAGTGTTAACCAACCTATTCTTTCGCAATCGGATTTTATCTACAAACCATTAGCTTTAATCAGGCTTCAGAATTTGACATGAACATACGACTTGATTGATTTGTTCAACAAGATTTTCCCGGGGAATAGGATCGATTTTGTATTTTTGTACCTCATCGGCCATAGCTGAACCAATCCCTTAAGCCAATATAATGACAATGCGACGTGAATGATAATATGCCGATGTTTCCATAGAAGGACGGGAGAAACACAATGAGATATGCGAGTTGTTGGTGGGTCTGGTTGACTAACACCGTAGCAATAAAAGAGCACGGTTACAGGTGAAAGCTCCCTGTTCCCGATCGCAATATCTCGTATACATGCGAAAATTTAAGTTCGGCTTAGTATATGACTATGGCTCATCTACCCATAGAAAATTGAAGAAAAGGATAGTCATGCACAACTCTGTGAGTTGCTCAGGTGAGTAGTAAAGGCTGTCATATGATCTGAGGTAGAAATGAATCAAAAGTTGGACGCGTGATAAATTAGCAGCCGATTAGGCATCAGTGCTTGGAATTCGTTAAAATGAACAAGCAGCTTCGCGCTCTAATATTAGGCGATAACCAGAAGGCCCAAGTTGTAGAAACTCAGTTGAATTTAGGGAGGGGCAGGCAAAAATGTGGTAGTCGCGGGGAATGAAAGTCGGAACATGATTATCTGATTATCCTTGCAGAAACCTCTGCTACAACCCACCAAATTGCACGCCTTCTGCGTAACCACATGCTATTTTCTCCCCAGTTGAGTCCTACAGCATAAATTTTTATAACTCATTCCTGCTACAGGAAAGACATAGATCAATCATATATTTTTAGTGCGTCAAGTTCATCAAATTTAGGCTCTCATTGCTGTTATCGGCTGCATTAGGAAATCGTCATACGCGAGTTCTTCCGCAGTCGGTCGCTCATCGGGCAGCCAACGGAATATCCTCCGCAAGAACCGTAGGAAGAGCTTTCTATCTTCACCAGAAAGTCGTTGCGCTCTCATCTCGAATGACTGTTCCGGTATAGGTGTACGGCCTCTCCAGCTTCCTGTAATAAAAATATGTCAAACAAGGATACAGTTAATAAAAGACGGAAGTAGCTACCTTGTTCGTCCCACCATCGATTGCAATTCTCACTCTTTCTGATGAATTCTGGAGGCGGTGGCCCCATGAGAGATACCATTTCCGCTAAATGTTGTTCATTATCAAGAATTCCGTTGCGTTTTGCAAAAAAGAGATGACTGCCCTCCACTAAATCCCAAGCCTAGGCGATTTATCAGCTCACATGCGATCTTATGAGTATTGACTATGAGCAATGAACATAGTGTTGAATAGTTACCCAGTATCAATATTCGACTTACCATGGTACCAATTGACCAAATGTCAACCTTACTGTCCCAATCCATCCCTATGATTACCTCTGGTGCCCGATAAATACCGGGCATGATGTCGCCTCTGTGGTTTTGTGTTCCAATTCTAGCTTCACCAAGATCCGCAAGAACGGGTAGGCCCGCACAAACAGGCAACGGTCGAGAATAATAAATGACACGGTCGCTTAGAACTTTTCTAGCAATCGGTCTATTTATCTCGTCTTCCTCAATTCGAGAAAGTATAGAATTATCCTCAATCCCTTGGAGTATGTTATTGGAAGATATGTCTAGGGGTAGTGTTAGCCTATTTTATTAGCAAAGCTTCCAATCATAGGCTTACCAGTATGGATGGTATTGTTCTCATGCATAAAAGCCAAAGAAATTAAGATAAGTTGAATGCTCCTCTGAGCAAGGGTTTTTGGGAATATTCCATCGGGTAAGGATTCCTGAAACTCAGTGAAATTCATTCCCAATGGCCGATATACCAAACAGATGTGTTTTCCATGAGGGCCTGTAACCTCGAATGAATCGAGGACAAGACGAATTAGGCCTTTCCCAACATGCTCCTGGGAATTCTTCAAGTGTTCGGAGACAGTTATTTCATGATCAGTATGCTGTCCCCGAACACAAACCTTGAGCGTAAAGAAGTTATGCCCTCTGATCAAATTAGATATAGGAAGCAGCTAGATATTGATTGGATACTGACTGAAGATCTCGACAAAGCCAGGCAGTAGAAGATGTGCCATATCCTAGTTTAGAGACCACTTGGTATCTGGATGCAAATACTTCGCCAATGTAGACAGGGTAGTAATTTTCCGCAAGATAAAGAGGAAGCCTTTCTTCTTCTATTTTCTCTGTTAAGTCCAGGTTCACGAAACCTGATGTAGGAAATCGGTGGGAAGGTTGAAATGCACTGGATGCCATCTTTCTCAATTTTCTGGGATGCCAAATAGGCAGAAACGATTTTTTGATCAAGGGGTTTTGGAGAAACGGATGAAATCTTCTAAGCAATGACATGATTCATAAAGTCCAAGAACAAGATCTCAGAAAACGAATGACGACCGACTCAGCTTAAATTAAGACAGCTGCTGCAACGGATATTAATCTATCGGCTGTCCTTGCCATAATTAGTAAGTCCCGGGATAAATTTAGTCCGATTTAACTTTACTACTTTAGTTCCCAAATAAAGTGAGAATTCAGAGGTCTGTTTGGAACTAACTGGATTTTGTTGGAATTGACTGGATTTTGTTGGAATTGACTGGATTTTGTTGGAATTGACTGGATTTTGTTGGAATTGACTGGATTTTGTTGGAGTTGACTGGATCCCATTGGAACTAGCTGAAATTCACTGGAAATTCTTAGATTTAGCGAAGTCAGAATAGGCATAAGTGGATGTAGATTTCAGACACTGTAGAAATGGAAAAACGGTCTTTTCGGTCAATGGCAGCATTATTTTCAACGTAACTTCCTTCGGGTGGCATATTCACATCAAAAGAATGGCTGCTATATAAACACTACCGAGTACTCTCTTCAATGCCAACTTCATCATTATTCGGATCTCTAGTTTAACAGTCCCATTTTGTATCAATCTTTTGAAACCCCAACATGCCAAATTCCAACAGAGCGCTCGCAATGGTATACAAAGGAATTTCCTTGGAAACTTTTAGTAAAGAAGCGGGTCAAGGATACAGGAACACAGTTGATACTGCCGGTAAAGCCCTTGGGACAAAGGTAACCACTTCCTTGTTAAGCCGAAGGCTAATTGAATGGCGATAGATGAAAATCTAAATCATTTCTAGTATCCAAATCTTGTGGAAGGGAGGATCCAGTATGCCATCCACCAACCTTCAATATTCGAGTGACTTCCTACTAAAATATGATCCTTTTGAAGGGGCACGAGACCTCATCCATCAAACAAGGACAAGACCGACGATAAGGACGTTGTCACCGTTGGATACCATACTATGAGTGGAACGAGATATTTGTCCATTCATGCACACAGTGATGGAACTTGGAAAGAGTTCCTTTCACGCGCGGGAAGATCCGCGTCTGGACCTCAATCAAAGGAAAGTGCTCAATCTAATGAGAATTCTCAGTCGGAAGAGCAAGCTTGAGTTAGATGCCCAGATGCTGTTGTTCAGGGCATTTGTGATTTTCGTTTTTGGGCGAATTTTTGAAAAATGGACCTGCATATATTCTTCGGTTCTTTGTCTTTTAATGCTCTATTTTATAGTAGCCGATTAACTATATTAACTTTGAAAATGATTTTATCCTTAATGTGAGTAGACATACTACTAGGCCAAATCATCATCTGGGGTATCTTCAAGGTCCTGTTCTAAATGGCAACTTTCTAATTGTCGGTTGACTTGGTCATTACCTATAGCAGATAACCTATCGATTCAATAGAATATAGGTATATGCTTGGTGGGTAAAAGTGAAGTCCCATTTCAAAACCACAATCTGCCTAGCCATTTATAGCTCCATTTGTTTACACCTATGCATTCCTGATCCATTGGTATGTCATTTGGAATGGTAGGCCAGGTCTAGGCCAAGTAAGGTACTGTGCGGTATGTGGATTAGGTCAGGATCCTCCACCTCTCTGGTCTGGTTGACAATATTGTTCCAACACTAACCATTTCACCAGCCTCTTTGGGGGTCCAGGTTGATCCGGAAATGCGGCGTGAAAGCCTCAAACCTTGTATGGAGCACCTTTCAGGCCACGCGCTGGGTACCAGGTCTCGTCAGGGTCCCATCCCTTCTACCTTACTTGGTATTGAAGCCTTCCGCGGAAGATTCGCGAGGCTACTACCTCCTCTACCTCCTATTATTCTTCATCAGTTGCGTCGCACACCTGACGTAGAATATTAATGACAGACTTAGACTCGTGCATACAGCGAGGTAGCACAGCCTCAAATAACCACGAGACAAATTGCAAACGCATGTCGAACGGCGTCGACAGGGAAAGGAAACGAAGGGACATAGATTTGTATTCCTTCTCGCGTGATGTAGTGTTCGCGATTGACGTCTTCTTGACATGTTACCCTCTTGGCTTTCTCGGTTTATTTTGCTGGGCTGGTTGCTTGTCGAAGTTTGACAGAGTATATCGAAAGAAAGTCACATTGAGGGAGTGTTTTGTCTATTTGGCCAAGCAAGCTAGCAAAAGCAGCAGCATCGACAATAAAATGAAACCCGAAGACTGGGTTAGTCAGAAGAGCAGTCGAATTGTTGATAATGATTCTATATCGTTCGGATCTTCCAGTGCCGAGTCTTCCAGTACTGAGTCTACTGATAGTGAGGAGAGCGATAGTGATAAGAACGACGTTAAGAGAGATAAGAATACCAATGAAGAAAGATACGGCAAAGACATTGATCAAAACGAAACGTCAAAGCCAGAAATGCTTTCACATCGTCAAAAAGTCCCAGGACGCCAAATTCAAACCCGCAGTTTAACCTACAGAGAACCAAAGGAGTCTTCTGTTGCCGGCATAGAATCTGATACGAGACATCTGGCTATCGAAGATCAGCCTGAATCCTATGCCAACTTTCCATGGAAAAAGGGTACTATCTCCATTCATTTTGACAAGTCGCGTGGGAAATGGAGTTATAATACTAGCTCAGGAAGATGTGTATATGTTGACCTTAAGCATGATAAGGGTAAAGGTTTCTTTTTGTCTTGAACAATTACTGTTGGCGGGCAAAAAAGACTGAATGAAGTTACAGTGGATATCATTTTTGACATGATATTTCTAATGGGCAAAATCATCCATCCAATAAACTCATATATCATCGCAAAGAACTTTACAGAATGTATTAATATTATGACTGAGTTAGACTTGCTTCCCTAGAGATTTACGCCCTGGAGCTCCGGGAGTCGATTTGACTGTCAGTAATCAAAATCTACTCTTCTTGGACAAGCAATTACGTCTGAGATAGTAGACCTATGAAAGCCGGTATCTAGTGGATGGGATAATACATCTGGATCTCCTGTGATCTATTTTGTAGGGGGCTTCTGTTCGACAGAACCTTTTTTACCAGGATGCTGCATGTTACTTATATTCTTAATCTTTGAATGTACGCGGCACTAAGAAAGATACCTTCAGGGCCACCTCCCAAAAGCGAAATGATATAAACCAAAGGATTTTATCTTGATCTGCCAGTACTCAAGAGGAAATACTCTGTAAAAAAGAAAATACAAACAGGGCTAACGCACTCAAAGTTGCTACCCAAAATGATGTTCTCCCAATGAAGTTATCACAAATATCCCACCAGCTATAGCTCATTTTCTGGCACAGTAGGTACAACATGTTCGCACAGCATCTGTACTGTTCCCAGCTTCTCAACAAGAGCCCTTCCCAAGCGAACAAGAGCTTCGTTCGAGATGGTTGTCGATAAAGGAGTCCGCTCACTAAACAAGACGTTCGGAATGTGTACTGAGCGAATTATCGCTTCGGCCTCTTTGATGTGGTATTAGATGTGGTATTAGAATTGCGAGAGAAGAGAGCGTGTGTTGCTTTTGATAGTGGAAACACCAACCTAAAGCATATTTCAATGTACAGTGAACATATAATTCCTGAGCATATTTCTCAACTTGTTTCAGTTCCGGCATTGTGTCTGATGCGTAGGTTTTGAAGTTGGAAGGGGTAAACTTTTGAAATGTCTCTGAATCTATTTAAAGCAGATTGTAATCAGAGTTTGATCAATAGCCGCGAAATAGCTGCCGTATAATTACCTTGCATAAATCTATTCCGAAAATATAGAAAGAAAATGTTATCACTCATCTTCTCTTGGTCTTTAGTCGCGGCTTCTGATCCAATAAGGGCTGCAAAGTAAACGGCAAGAGGGTATTTCCAGTTAGGCGCAGTGCTGCTCAAAATCTCATCGACAACCTCCAGGCATGACCGCATCTCTGTCGAACACAAAAGATGTCGAACATTATCAAGGGGCCAAACAACTTGACGGACACGAATCACTTCGTTCGCCCAGCTTACTTTGCCATTCTTTGGTTCGATGTCATGAATTTTAGCAAAGTGAGGCTGTAGGCGCCGCAACCGACCATTCACAAACAGCGTTTCAGCAGAGAATACCTGACACTTGATTTCGATTTTCAAGGAGCCCTGTGAAAGGAATTCCCCAAAGTAATAATCTCTCTTAGTTCGAAGTCCTAGGAAATTTTCCAAGTTCTTTACCTCCGAATGAATGTCAAAGTTGCTGAAAGCGCGAATTAAATCCAGATCGCGAAGTTTAAGGAATAGCGTTGTGTCAATAACATATAGTTTGATATCTTCTAAGCGCGACCTGTCTCGCGTGCTTAGATGTCGATAATAGATGTATTGGATTGCAAAGAGTAATGAACTCGTCCAAGAGACGAAATTGTCTTCTATGCAATCTTTTGGCCACCAGCGAAGATGGTTGTTCAGTGTTTGAGCCACCCGTCCTCGCTTCTCAGTATCCAACCGAAAGAAAATGTCTTCAGTAGAGGAGCTCTTGCCTTGGTATGCCGCCTTAGAACGCACCCACATTCCATTTTTTTTTCTCCGTACGAATGAGGAGTAGCGACGCGAAAAAGGTAACGTGGAATATCTTGCAGCGCTTCTTGTGATATTTCACTATCTGAGGGGGTGTTGAATAGCAGCTGTTCTTGTTCAGCGTCCAAGCGGCTTTTTGCCAGCGTCTTCGTCAAATAGTCCATGTTGATCTGTGCTAGTCCTAGCCGTGGAGAGTGTAAGGAAAAGAATATCACAGTGTAATGAGGGCAGTAGGCTTATTACACTCACAAGACTATAGTGCGTGGCTGATGTGACGGTCTATAAAGGAGCTTAGTAAAAGATAAGTTTGTTTATGACTCGTATTCAAAGAATTTTCCCATGTGGAAGAAAAGCTATCTAGAATGGAGGATCTAGAGCCTCTATATACTGCCCGAGGCTTCACCTCAGGCAGGAATGGCTGCAGGAAGGTTCCTGGATACCTACCGGAGAGTCCCTCGATCCTATACTAACTAACCGGAACGTTCCTCCGCACGGGGAAGTTCCCTGGCTTCAGGAGGTCACAGCTGAGATCAGATGAAGGTAACAGATGCTTGCCAAAGAGAAGGTTCCAATTAGAAATAGTGGGACCTATATCTGACAAAACATCCTTGTATCGTTGGTCCCCGGTAGGACCGTAGGACTGCCTGGCGCATAAATCCTAGGGTAATTTAACCATCCAATCCGCGCTAAAATAGTTCCTGTTGTCACAATCCAAGGAGGTAAGAAAGGATCTTATTAGCGATAACTAACGATAATACTAAGCTGGAGAGGAGAAGGAAAGAGAGAGATCGCTGCAGTAGTGGCGATCATATATTATACAGGCGGAGACAATGAGACAAACAGAACAAACACAGCGAATAATGCAAACACCAATCGAACCTAAGCCAGGACGTCGCACCTGTCAGCATTTCGCTATTGGAGTCTACATATACGTGACTTGTCTTACTTAAATGTGTTATCTGTCTCATTCTGCTTTGTCCACATCATGGCCGAAATATACGTTCACGTAGCGGGGCTCTAATCAAAAAAACAGCTGGTAAAATATCTCTTCGTTGCTCAGAAACCGGAAAATTGATTATATTCAGATATGGTCTTCTGATAGTTTAGAGGTAGACTCAAGAAAATCCTAGGAACACCACCTCGCATTTGCAGAGTTTACCGATTTGCCCTGCCACAAAATATCGCTCTCAGTCACAATAATCTTACAACATTTAACCAAACTTCGGAATAACTATAGTCCCCACACTCCTACACAGTGTAACATGGACAATGATATTAATCATCCTACATAAGTGACTGTTTTTCCGTTCGCCATCGTGCAGCGGCCGAGGTGAGATCATCCGGACAGTGCCAACTGTCCCAAGTGTCGATTAGGACCAGGGTATCCGTACCATATCTATTAGAATATGCTTGGCTTGAAATTGCTTATAGGTACTCATCGCTCTGTATCGCTGACTGGTCGGCGTAGAGGGGATTCTCTTTCTGGAGAAAGTCATTCAAAGTAGTGAGGTCGGGGTTGGAATAGGCGTGTTCAATATGGCGGAGCGCTTTCAGGTGTAAATTGAGCGCTTTTTCTTACGCTACGAGAGTAATGAGCGATAAGGATTATCCTGCAAGTTAGGACTTGCTCGTTGAAGTAGCAGCTTAACTACTGCTTCATGCCCGTTTTCTGACGCCCACAACAATGGTGTCCGGCCGGAGCTACTCTGGGAGTTGGGATATGCTCCATGCCCAAGTAGTATTTTGACGACTGCTTCATGCCCGTTTTCTGATGCCCAGGAGAGTGGTGTCCGACCAGAGCTATTTTGGGAGTTAGGATCTGCTCCATGTTCAAGTAGTTTGGAGGCGGTGGATCACTCGGTGTGGATCACTCGTAGGTGAAGCACGTTGTATCTTTAATCACAGACTCATCCGGACAAACTTAATGAATTCCGTCGACCACTTCCACACCTGTTCCTTAGCCGTCTCTGCCATGGTTTTTCCACCATGTTCAACGAGCAACTTATGAATGTCCCAATTGCGACATTTATCTGCTAGTGCACAAGGCGTTTGGCCTTGCAGATCTGCCTTGTTGATGTCCGCCCCGTGGTCGAGAAGTAGTTGCACCATCCCTTTATGCCCTCCTAGTATGGCGTAGTGAAGCGGTGTCATGTGAAGAGCTGTAGCTTCGTGATTTAGCTCCTTTGCCAGCGCGCGCGACGAGAATAATGCGTTCCGCGATGGGCTCATCTCAGTCAAGTGGCGGAAGACATCCTCGAGGCCAAAATATGCGACTAGGTGGATTGGGCGCACTGGAGGGGCCATAGTCCAGGGCGTTGAGTCTAGACTAAACTTGATCAGACGTATGTGGCCTAGGGAGATAGAGAGCCCATATTCAGTTGCATTCACTTTATCTTCTTGCTTGAGGAATTTTAAGATTAGGTCGCGATGGGCAGAGGTATTTCGGGCATAGTGGCCCCACTCTGATGCTGCGTAGAAGTAAAATTGACACGAGTCTCTCAAATTAGATAGTTGTTCGAAGGGTAAAACTTGCAGTGGCCATGCGAGTGTTACTGGTGGCGTGAAATGTAGAAGCATCGAGACGCATGTTTGGGTCATTTCAGCATCTGCATGCGGGAAATGCTCCCGCTGGGATGAGACGAAATATTCATGCGCAGTGTTGTGTGCGAACACGATTTGGAGAGTTGTCGGGTTCATGGTTAAGAGGCCGAGACAAGCGGAGAAGATTTTTTCCATGGAGGCGATATTCGGTGTTCCAGATGTGGAATTCGTAGTTCCTTCCGAAACTTGAACACCAAGAGCCTGCTGCAACAGGGGAAATGTCATTGGCCTCTTGGAGCACGCAATCCACATAATGGCACGCATAGCTAGAGTGTCACTGCGAAGCTGTAGCCGTTTTATCGTTTTGGTATAGGTATCTTCAAGCAATTTTGACCTTTGGTGGCTGGATGTAGAAAGGCCCGCGTTAATCTCCACCAATGCTGCTTTGAATTCATCGAGAGAGGAAATATCCCTGTCGTAAAGGAGATTCAGATAAAGCCGAACAATGAGGAACCTGACGTCCATGAGCAAGATGAATCCCGATAACGGGGTACATGAGTTACATACACTCCTCCAGCAGCTTGCAAAATGTCTCTTTTGGCTTGATACAAGACGCCCGGATATGCCTTAACGCCTGTATATACGCGCAGAAGCTCGTCGGATAGGTAGGCGTCAAGGTCATCTGGCGATCCCAAGAGTTCTTTGATTATGAGGGCGGTAGGGCTGAAAAGCTCTAATATTCGATGATCGGGCCTGGACGTCAGGAAGATGTTCACGTTCAGGTGAGACTGGAGTCTGATGAGTTCCATGAGAAGGTCTTTCCTACACTTTGGCGACTGGCATTCGTCTAAGGCGTCCACGAGAAGAAAGATAGCATCAAACGCTCCAATTACAGAATGGAGAGCAGCTATCAAATATTCTGGGGTTGGGTTTGGAATATTATGCCTGTCATTGAACATCATCTGCACCGAGTCATGCACCCCGTTCCCAGAATATGCAAGCTGTCTTAGAAGCGCAGCCATGAGACAGCGGAGAGATTGCTCTTGTTGAGCGGCATAGTCGAGATAAAGAAAGGCAACTCCAATGTTGGCATGCGACCTCCTCGATAAAAGATGATTGGCTACAGTCGAGGTCATGATTGTCTTTCCAACACCAGGAGGGCCTGGACAAAACAGTATCTGACCGCGCCCGTTTGACCACTGAAGGAACTCAGTGGACCTGAGGAACGACAATCCGGTATTTTTGTGTCTCATTTCGGAAAATCGACAGTGCTGGATATTGTGGTCATTACTTGCAAGCCAGTTGAGGATAGCCTCAGTGTGATTCTTATCAGCCGTGGCCTTCAAATCGGTGATATCTGCACGGTTTACACAGAAGAATATGTTAAAAATAGTTCATATTTTAGACTATAAATTGATGTTTGCTACTGACCTCTCCAAAGCTCCTGAATTCTCCGTTGAACCTCTACCCTGTTTGGGGCAATTTCCATAAGCAGCTCCTTCGCAAACCCCGCCGCCACCATCGCCGCGTATCCTTGCCATGCATCGTTTTTATGTGTATCTGAATAGTCACAGATACCCCGAATAACAAGACACGGAAAGTGGTTCATTAATCCGGCTGCTTCCATTTCAAAGCACAAGACGTTCTTCTCCTCAACAAGTTTATCTCGGATGGTGGCATCCTTCATGAGTTGGTTTGCTGAGGCAATTGTGCCATAGTGAATTGCTGGGTTATCTTCATGCGGTTCGCGTTCTCGTCGCTTCACTAGACTAGTCTCATTGAATTGTCGCTCCGGGTCGTAAATGATTTCAGACTTGAAGAGTCGATCGGTTTTTGGATGGGGTCGCTGAAACTTCGCCTTCAATCTCGGATTGTCTGCAAGAACAGCGTCAACAGCCTCCTGGATCCGATGACCCTTTCTCCTGTGATCCGTTTGGATAACTGTCACCACACTCCGAAGAATAGTCGGCGGTTGATCCAGTAATCTTGTCACTTGAAACTTCTTCCCCTGCACCGTTCTCCCAAAGTCATACTCAAAGACCCCCCTTTCTCCATCCCTCGGGGCACTAACAACAACATCTCCTAATCGAATATCGTTTGTTCTGCTTGGAGCACCTCCGCCGATCCCAACCATGAGCCCGATTCGGATATTGGGAAAGCTGCTAAGCATATTCGCGGCTACTCTTGCTGCACAGGCAGTCCCGTACTCACCATCGGGTAAGGTTGCAATAACGACGTTATGGGGGCCAATCTTGCCAAGCTTGTAACCGTTAGCGTCATGGGGATGAACGAATTCAGGCTGGCCGTGTTCTTCGTCGAGAAATGTCTGCGCAGCGACGAACTCGACTGGAAGGGCGCAGATCCAGCCGACGGTGTACTTTTTGGGATCAGACATAAAGTCTTATAATTTTCGAGAATAAAAAATGGTAAGCCAGGTAATTGTCCGGAGAAAATTCCATCGCTTACGACATGGAAAGAGGCCTTTATCTATGAAGAGATGATAGCCGCCAGCCTCGTGTGGCTGGGGAGGCATGTCTCTCATATCACACATCAAGATCATACCTAGAATTTGATTGGTGCCGCGTTCAGGGATTTCGTGGACAGCAGCTTTACCCCGCCTTTAGGCAGACACAATAAAACACCATGCTAGAGTGGTTGAAGCTCGTCCTAGAAGCTGGGATATAGGCTCTCTATACGAAACTTCTAGATTGTTAGAACTGTTTAAACGATGACAAACTCACTGTTGGAGATCTTCCCGAAGTGATGGTGGATGGTTTATCAGCTTCCCTGAAGACATACCATGGATCTAGTCGTTAAGACAAGGCAGCCAATTCATTGACTCGATTGCCACTCATCCAATTCTGCGGCTGTGGCAATAGAATCAGGGTGGGTTACCCCAAGATGGCGATTGTGCAGGCCAACACATGCTTCTAGTAGTGCTAAAGCAGCCTCACCCTTTCCTTGTGTCCTCCATGTACGAGAAAGCTGCCACATACTTCCCAGTGTATCTGGTTTACTTTTTCTTTAGACCCAACTTGTAGAGGATGCGCAACGAGCATATGTCGACAATTTTTGTAAATACGGCCTCGATAACCAAAGGGCCTTCTAGTCCGATATAGCGCTCGGAGGTTTGAGACTGTCGCTTCGATATAACAAACTTTTCGGTTTCGAACATGGTGTGTGTGTGTGTGTGTGTGTGTGTGTGTGTGTGTGTGTGTGTGTGTGTGAAATCATTTACCCTTACCCCTCACGAGTTAAAACACTGGATTGAGGTACAAGTGTGTATTATAATCTAAATGAGAATATCTAGCTATTTGTAGTCGTAGCAGCTCATATCCCTGCTGCCTAGGGAAGTGGCTTAAGCACCACTCCTACAGATCTATATACATCACGTGACTTGGGGTCTAACTTCGCGAACGATATGCAGACTACACCAACTATATAATGTACACGTAGAGTGTTCTACTTCCTGCGAACGAGATTAGAGGCTCGGTAAGGCCGCTTGTGGCCTAAATTGCCGTTCCAAATTGTTAGACTGCCCTCGTGGCGCGCGACTGCGAAACCGCCGTGACGCCTCGGCGAAGTCCAGCACAGCCTCGACCGTCCTAGCCCGCGGCACGCTGTCTTGTTTACTAGGCACTATTCTTTATTCGAGACATAAGGCGAGTCCACCTCTAGACCGCCTTGCTCGTTGCTTTGTGATCATCAGTCGACTGGGCCAGAAAGATCGGATCTGGGCTCGAAAGCGGTAGGCGATATATAGGAAGGCCGTCCCAAAAAAGGTTGGCAGCATTCGGTAGATAGATAACTAGGAGTTACCTATATTGTACTCTGTTCTCAGATCTACAAGGATTGCCGCATATCTCGGACAATAATACGGGTAACACGACTTGAAGGTGAGTGAGTTTCTTCTCTTGCTGTGCTGAGGTCTTCGTCAAATTCTTGTTAGGCTGGCCTGCCGACACCGCATGTGAATTGAAAGTGTTGAGCGATACTGCTCGCCTACACTTCCTAATGTAGACTAGCTCTACGCATAGTGGCCTCAGATAGCTGATCATTCGATCAACCTCCATTAGGAATACCATGAATATTCGATATATGATTAACATAATCTTCAATAAGTATCGGTTTGATGCTGGTCAGTCTATGCATCTGAGCTTATGGCCGTCTACTATGCTATAGGGCCCAATTTCATCCGGCACAGAAGAACCAAACCACAGCTCCTACAGTCTAAGTCCCAGCGACGATCCTCAGTGACAGTATCTGCACTGCAGGTAATCGTAAACTCATAGAACAAGTCAGGTCAGCGAGTAGTTCAAGCTTTTTATCATTTGGCCGGAGAGCTAAAAAGCGTGAGGGATTCGGCTCGCCCCCCACCCCGCCAAACCGAGCCTACCTGCTTACCCAGCTTTAGACAGGACATGCATCGCTGGCGAATCATGGCAAGCGGCATGGTTCTTCCGAGACGACGAGGAGTTTGAATATGGAACTCATTCAGGGACTATGAATGTTAAATTTGATCAGACAATAGAAACTCGAACGGATTTAACCAGTAGAAGAAAATTATGCATTTGAACATGCTCTACTAATACAATAGTCGTGATAAAGTCAAAGCTTAACTCTATGAGACCTGAACGTTTCTGTCTGGAAGGCTGAACCTCTCCACCACAGCGGGATCCTAATATTACAATTGTTGCCTAAAGAACTACAGGGGCGCAGCACCTCTAGTTCAGGCACCGGCCGTTCCAGGAGGCGGGGTATCAAACCAATGGTATGTCGTGCTTTCCCTATTCATAGGACGGAGAAGAATAAAGTGGGGCGACCAGCCCGGTCGCCAGGAGTCGCCGGGCGACGGAGGTGCTATCTAAAGTGCACCCAGGGAGCTCGCGCGACGGCGCCGGCGATCGCCAGGGTCGCCGGTTTAGAGGCACCCACCCGACTATTGACTGCACACAAGCCACACGCCGGCAGGTTAGTAGTTGGGTGGGTGACCACCAGCGAATCCCTGCTGTTGTATGTTTTTGCTTTTTTTTTATCCTTGCTCTACTGTAAGATCCTTCCTTCTCTCGCAACTTTCGTCGGAAGTAGAGTCTTACGGGTATTCGAGGGTGCAACAGTACTAGAGCGGCCCCTAGAGGCGGACGATAAGGTGCCAAGGGAGCTAGAAGAGCCAGTAACGCTGGTAGTGTCCAAAGGAAAAGTAAACGAGGTATTAGGTTAGCAGTTCTTGCTAAAGGTAAAATTAACCTCTTTATTATCGCACTCTTTATGCCGGGCTATGTCTAGGACAGCAGCTACTGTATCGAAAGTCTTATAACTGAAAGATTTACTGATATAGAGAACAAAGGTATACTGGAATTTAGTCATACGCTCCTCTTCGGGGGTCTCAGCACAAATCTACAAGGGAAGAAGATACTAGTAATAGACTGATACAAATTCATTTTTTTCTTGTTTTACAGTAATTAACTGTTTCGCGTCTCTCTTGAGAAAGTAGATACCTAGATACATTTTAAGCTCTTTTATAAAGATTTGGTAGGTTACCTTCGATCTGTAAGTAGCAAACTGGTTTATAACCTTAAAAACATCCTTTAAGAGATATTTCAGAGCATATAAGATCTTGGACCTATTATCGGGATAGAAAGTGCTATCGATACGGAGTTTCTCGTTAACCGCAAAATGCCAAATAGGGTAAAGGTCAGCATCATTATTATTAGTACCTAGGGAAAAGATCAGCTTCTTTCTACGAGGATAACTAAAGGTTTCAGTTACAGTAGTTTCAGTAGTATATTAACGTTCTAAACGCTGAAACTGACTGCAGGGACGCAGGTTCTCGTGCAGACTAAAAAAGGGATTATCTTCCACGTTCTCAACCGGCTTATCGACGCCATAGAAATCTTTATCTAAAAGGGAGACTCGGGGGCTCTGAGGCTGAAGGGCTTCGGGTTACTCGGAAACCTCAAAACGCTAAAGAAATCCAAAACGTTTAGCAGAGGCCTATTCTGCGGTAACTTTCAGCTAGATAACCTCCTCTTGAAAGTAGAGAATAGTCTGTACAGTCTCGGAGTAAATTTTCTTGTAACGTTTAGCGCACGAGTTTTAGTAGATTGCTAGAATATTACGAGCATTTGTTTGCTCCTCTAAAATCTGAATCTTCAACTTCATTATCTCGATCTCGTGAGTAGCGTTGGAGGTCTCAGTAGAACAATCTGTAAAGACCGGAAAACAATCGAAACTGGTACAAAGTATTAAATCGAGACTGCTGAAGTCGAGGCGGGTACTAGTAATGGAAACAGGTACAGTTAATGTTGTCTCAAGATCTGGCTGGGTATTAACGAAAGGCTGAGCTGTTTTGCTGGCAGGAGACTGAGTGATTTTACTAGCGATCTTGGTCATTTTTGCAGGTTTCTTCTTTACGGCGGTACTAGGAGTCTGCAGCTCAACAGTAGATTTATTTTGGCTCTTTTGAGAGTGCCGTAAAGCCACGCTACTGGTTCTGCTGGCGGCAGACGATCTAGTAATAAGACAATCTATCGGGAGGTCCACTCTAGGGGTCCTGGAAGGATTCTAAAAGGCTTTGGTAACGCCAAGGTTGTGCAAACGGGTAGTGGGTCAATGTGACGGTCTACAAAGGAGCCTAGTAAAAGACTAGTTTATTTATGACTCGTAGTCAAGGAATTTTCCCATGGAGAGGAAAGGCCATCTAGGAGCGAGAATCTAAGGCCTCTATGTACTAACTGAGGCTCTGCCTCAGGCAGGAATGCATTCAGGAAGGGTTTTCCGTACTGGGAAGTTCGTATCGGAAGTCCGTATCGGGAAGTCCTTGGCTCAGGAGATAACAGTCAAGTCAACGAGAACAAGGTTCAAAGGGATCCAAATAGATGAAACTGATAAAAATACTGATGGAATCAATGAAATAGCGATGCAGCTTATTAGTGTAAGGCACTGACCTCAAGAAACGTAGATCTATCAGGTGTCCCCGGCCAGCGCGTGGCCGTGATCACGAGGTTACTGCCGCGTTCTGACCGCCTGCCAGTTATGGACTAGCGTCTGGCGAGGTTATCCCACAACACCACGAACCACGATCCTGTCAATATTTTCCCCTCCATGTTTAGATTTCTGAAAAATAGCGCCGGATAGTTGAATGGTTGCCGGAGATCCCTGAATTTCATTACTACTCCTTGTACCAGCCGCCATATCCTACCTACCTCCTTACTTACCATCCATATCAAACAGCTCAGCTACCCATCCGCTCTATCTCGATGGCTTCTTCCGAGCATAACCTGTCCTCGCCAACCCCAGCTCGCGCCCTCCCTAATGGATGGCCCCGCATAACTGAATCCACTCCAGTCCGAGACCTTGGCCCTGGAACCATGGATTATGAGCGCTGTGCGGCTCTACATAATGAGCTCCTAACCAGGGCTGTCAAAGGTCATGGCGGCCAGATGCCCTCCAAGCCCCTATCCTGGTGGGAGGCCAGGGGGCCTTCTGAGGAAGTTGCCAACAGTCTCCACCCGTCCTTGATAGAATTCCTAAAGCGCGCTTGGGATGAGGATGTGCTGCCTCCTTACTTTAGGCTCTTTACCTTTCTTGGTGGGTTGAAGTCTCCGAATGACTTGCGAAATCATCAGGTTACTTGGCATGAGGAAGAGGATGAAGACGGAAGGCTTGTCAAACTCTATGAGTCTAGTCACTACCGAGTCGCAGATGATGAGGGTATTTTGTATGGCTTTATTCCCTCAAGCTATCCGATGACTGACTTGGAGGCAAGGCGAGCTGACTTATTAATTAGTTTTGATCAGACGACTCTAAAAGCAACCTTTATTGAAGATATTAATGATACTATGTTCATCACTAGGAAAGAATGGAGCTGGATGCCTCTGGAGGTTATTCTAGATTCATATCTTCAGATGGTTGACGAAAAAAAGGCGCAGGTAGTTTCCAAAGATCAGGCAAAACTACTAAAGATGGACTTCCTACATGGATTGATGGAACCCTGGATAATCCATCAGTACACAAAAGCGGACCTAGAAAGGGCTACCACTGCTTTCAAGCGCCTCGTGAGAGTAATCGAATCTCAAATCCCGCACAGAGATAATTATACTACTGTTATAAACTTACCGTGGCATAATCCAGCAATATTCGAGGACCAGTGTATTCTCCCCCCCTCATCATTCGCCCACGAGTTCCTGCGATCCATTTCTGACTGCAGCGTCCGATTTCGCTACGTCGCGCCGGGGATCCGATTCCCTACTGTCGCCGAATTCCAGGATCAACCTATTACGGATTTTATTACATCGCCGCATAACCACCTCGGCCAGTACCCTGGCAACTGTCCTCTCCGGATCCTTCAGATTGACGACGCAGACTATCCTCAGCCAGTAGCGCATGGTAACTATCTCGGCCTCAACAATATCTCTGCCGGATTCTATATCCCTCACGTTGTGGTAGAATGCCCACTATTCTGGAGTAACGGATGTCGACTTCTACTACCCTTTGCGATTGGGGCTTTAGGATGGGCTCGACTCTCGAATGGACAACCGTTTGGATTAGCCGACTTTGATTATATGGAGGAATACCCAGAGCCTCGTGATAATCATGGGGATTTATATCAGGCTGGGACTACAAATGGTATTACAAACAATCATGCAGTGCAGATAGACAAGGTGCTGAATAACTGGGCTGATCGGGTTGAGAGGGGCGATTGGGAAGTAGATAGGGATGGTGTCACCGGGGGGATTAACAAGTTTCGAGAGGCGGACACACAGGCGCATTGGCAGAAGTATTGGATTTTACCGTCCTGGTAAGGGTTGCATCTAGGGCAGAATAGATATATCTCTATATTTATACATGTACAGCGCATTTAAGCTTTGGCATCTATTATCCTGCACAGTATGGACATAAATAGGGTTCAAAACAGCAGGGCGAGAAAAAACTAGGACATCTATAGTATATCTTTCCAATGCACAATGTGTATAGCAATTAGTAGTTAAGGTAGGTTTTAGCTTCCTCGTATATTGAATGATGAACAAGTACTACTTCCCAACACCACAAAGAGATGCCTTGCCATCGTTGGGGGTCTTAGGACTAACTATAAAACATAAGGCTCATTGCCTGAAGTACAGCTCCCTTCAAGATCCATTAGCACGACCAGCTGCACATAGCCAACCTCCTTAGCCTTGCTTACAATATATTGGCGAGATACATAGTTGCTTTATTGGCCCGAAACGGCAGTGTAGCCAGGCTTTTGACCTACTTCTTTAATATAAGATAAAACCACTAGAAGAGCTTCGAGGACGAGAGCATAACCACAGAGCCACGATATTATCAATTAATCAATCAAACAATCAAACAATCAATGTTCTATTAGCCTGATAAAGCCTATCTATTATGCAACAGGCTATGCAGGCGCTTCGCCGAATGAAGCAGAACCTCGCGAGCATCCAGACAAACAAACAATCAATCAATCAAAATTCTATTAACCTGATAAAGCCTACCTATTATACAACAGGCTATGCAGGCGCTTCGCCGATTGAAGCAGAATCTCGCATCTAAACGCCTAAGTCAAAAATCCCATAAATACAGTAGACAATCAAAAGCAATATATAACCAAATGCAGCCGCCACACGCCTGCCATATCTACTATTTCACCGACCTCCTGAGCCCTCGCAGCACTGTATACTCCTTCCGCTCTGTTCTATATAGGTGTTCCCGCCCCATTTGATATAGGGCTATCTGCGTGTCACTGGCAGAGATAGGACCACACCTAGACTGCGGCACGGTTTTGGTTGCGGTTAGTAAGGTGAAAACCGCAACCAAACCCACAAATTTGCGGTTAACCAATGGTTAACTGTAAATGCATAACTTTCGAAGATCCTCCCTATTTCAGTAGTCTCGTGATCTTTATGCAGCTAATGAATAATGCATTTTTACACTATGTTTTGGTTCGTACGGGTAGATTAAATTGGTATTAGTATTAGATTAATCGAGAAGGGTAAGTGGGTAGTAGTAAATGTGTTATTATAGATGCTTTTAAGACTTGGTGGCTTTGCTGCAGAAATATATATTGCATACCTCGTAAGGAGGAGTGATATATTCTGAAACTGACATTTGAACCTCAATTTCTTCTAATTTACCTTTGATAATGATTTATCCTAATCCCAAAGTGAATCCCTAGTAAGTTTCCTTTTACTCTCTACCGGACCCCTACTGCTTAGGCCTTTCTTCATAATGGCTTAACCGCATCCCGCCCTATCTACAGGATCATTCCTCCGTGGGTAGCGACACGGAGACCTCTGGCCCGCCCAACAGCGAGGGGCGGGCTGCGGGATCTGGGGGAGAGAGAGAGATCGACTCGGTCAACCAGCCGGCCGACAGGGCGAAATCGCTCTACAGTAAGATTTCAAGAAGGATCTACACCGCCACACAGCTCACAGGAGCCTGTCTCTGTGCAGCAAGAAGAGGCCCTGATAGACCTAAACCCGGAAATAGACGTAGATCCTATCTCGTCCGAGTCAGAACCGTCAATTTCCCAGCAAATCGACATGATCAGCGAACCAGAGACGCCCGCACCGGTGACCCCTGCCCCCAGGGGTCGCACTCTGGGCAAAAGGCGCCCCCGCAGCGTTATCTCCTCGGAAGCATCAAGACGGCGCACTAGACAACAGGTAGCGCAGGAAGCCGTCTGCATTACCAGTTCGCCTACTATAGGGGATACCCCTCCAGCGAAAAGGACCCGAAGCAAGTAGCCAACCTACCGAGAACGATCAGTATCAACTAGCGATATTACTAATGATAATGCAGTAACTGCTCTCCCGGAATTGCCGGAGGCACCTTATATCCCTGCACTTACCCCCTCAGGACATTCGACCACGATCGTCCTGGCCGAGGGTAACACGCCTGGCCGCTCAGTATCAAGGAAACCGTCGCCATGAATAGGCCCCTACACGTGCTTCAATACAATGTGAATCAATCAAAGGACAGGGTGATGGCCCAGTTCCTCCGGGACCCTGCGGTCCTAAAGGCTGATATCATCTTCGTACAAGAACCATGGGATAATCCCTTTCAGGATTTAACTTACCATCCAGCTAAAGCAACACACCAGCTTCTATACCCGACAAAGACGGATATAGGAGATGAGCGGGCACGCGTATGTCTCTTTATTTCGCGACAGAAGGTGCTTGGATCTCTCTGGCTGGAACCGGGCACTACCACCAGAGACGAAGCCGGAGCCAAGACCACGATCGACCTGGTCCTCGGCTCGCAGGACCTGACTCCTAGGCTCGTTGCCTGTGAGATCACTAAAAAGATTCACGCAGACTCCGATCACCTACCTATACGGACTCTTATCGACATCCAAACCAAGACCCCGGAGGCGCAACGGCGCCGCAACTGGAAAGCGTACAAAGTAAAAGATCTACAGGCTTTTGTAGACCTGAACCTACACAGCAAGGCCTTCCTACTTGAGAATAAGCAGCACATTGAACTCGCAATAGAATTTCTTATTGAAACGGTAAATCAAGGAATAGCAATATCTACCCTGTGGGCACGACCAAGCAAGTGGTATTTCACCCAGAATGCCGAGAGATGATCAAGATCACCCGTAAATTCAGGCGTGCATATACCGAGACCTGCATAGCTATGGGCCCTACCGATCCTACTACGGGGCTGGCTTGGGACCGCTATGCGAAGGTCTTAAACCGCAAAGGAAAAGTGCTGGCGAGGGCCCTGCGGCAGGGACACCGGACCTGGGTCAGAAAGGCCACCGAGGCAGGCCCCGAGGCATGTGGCGCCTGGCCAGATGGGCCAGGAACCGGGATGCCTCCGGGGGACTGGTCCCAATACTGAAAACACCAGATAACGGCCTCGCAGAGACCGCAGAACAGAAAGTTGAGGTATTCCGGAAGGCCTTCTTTCCTTAACTACCTCCCGCAGATCTTTCTGATATCCCTACGACCTCCCTATCTCGGCAACTTGGTTTCCCGGATCTCGCCGAACACGAGGTGCTGCGCTGCATCCGAAAGGCGCCTCCTGACAAGGCCCCCGGGCCTGACGGCATCCCTAATAAGGTCTAGCACTGGTTAAATAAGGTTCTCTCTTTCGCGAAAACACTTACGGGCATCTTTAACGCCTGTATCCGGCTCGGGTATAACCCCGAATATTTTCAGCAATCTACAACGGTTGTCCTCCGCAAGGCCGCGCCACGGGACTATTGAGTTGCTAAATCCTACCGGCCTATTGCCCTCTTGAATACACTTAGTAAGATTCTAGAGGCAGCTATCGCCACCCGCATAGCCTACGCATTAGAGGAACATAGCCTACTGCCACGAGAACATTTAGAGGGACGCAAGGGTATCTCCGTCGACCACCTAATTCAACTACTGATGGATGTTATCTTTAATGGCTGGGGCCGAGGCCAGAAGGTAAGTATACTCTTGCTAGACGTAGCAGGGGCCTTCGATAACGTCTCTCATACCCGGCTGCTGCCCAACCTGAAGATGGCACTACTAGGACATTTCACCGGGTAGCTGGAGTCATTCCTTTCAGACTGACAGACCCGACTCCAACTACCTGGCTACCTGAGCGATATCATTTTTACCCCTACAGGGATCCCCCAGGGGTCCCCTATCTTTCCGATCCTTTTTCTTCTCTTCAACACGCCCCTCATTCGGGCGTTAGGAATTAATACCGTTAAGAGCACGCGCACTTAGCTACTGCCTTCAGGCAGTACCCTAGCATTCGGCTAGATTGACGATACCTGTACAATCGTTTTTTCCGAGTCTTACGCAGCTAATCAGCATCTACTGGAGTGGGCACTCGATAAGGCTGCTATATGGTCCCAGCAGCATTCGTCTAGGTTCGCGCCGGATAAGTTCGAACTGATACACTTTCGGAACCCGCTGGAACCCGATCCCGGGGCTGAAAAGGACACCCCCTGTGACTACACGGAACCATGGAAGGGAGAGAATCTTACTAACGTTAACCGGGAGGACGAGAGCGCCTGGGAGATTCCCGTGGAACCCCAGGGGCATAACCAACTTCCAATAAAGGATCACGCAACGGGCCACGTTATTCGGCCAGTAAAACACGCTAAATACCTTGGAATCTGGCTCGATAAGACTCTCTCCTTTACTACCCACTGCACCAAGGCGGTAGCGAAGGCGAATGGAAGCCTCGAGGCCCTACGGAGCATCTCTACGTCCACATGGGGCACGTTCCTGCTGAACATGCGGACCATATATCTGGCCGTAGTAATCCCGTAGATGCTTTACGGGGTTGCTGCATGGTATAGCCCTACCAGCGGGCGTACTATGTATGCAAAACGGCAGAAAATTATTAACGAATTCGAACGAATCCAGACGCGAACAGCAGTACTTATTAGTAGAGCATTCAGAAATATTGCTTCTGCAGCTCTAGGAGCAAAACTGTTCCTGCCTCCGGTCCGCCTGCACATACAACAGATGATTGAGGAGGCTGTAATCCGGATACAGACCGGACCGATTATGGCCTGTTCCCGGGGGTTAATCAGGAAGAGAAGCCTAGCGGAGATAAAACGGTCAGAGTGATCCCCTATAGAGGCGCTGAGGTAAAGGAAGGGGAGCCCCCTATAGACCGGAAGCCGAAGTTTGGCTACGTAGGAGTCCCGAAAGGCGCACGTGCTCGCCCCGTGGGAGCTCCTACTCAACTGCGTGATCAAGGGAGCGGACAGCGCAGTCCAGGAACACGACAGGATCTGTTAGGAAAGCCGGAGGCAGATCTGGTACTCTGACGGCAGCGGCTTTAACGGCCACGTAGGGGGCGCTACAGTCTCGATTCGGGCCGGGAAGGTCCGCAAGAAATACCTAGGAGTCGCGGCTGACTCCACTGTGTACGTGGGAGAGCTAGAGGGGGTCAAAATGGCCCTGAAATGGGCAGAGGCTGCCCCGATCACAGTCTTTTCAGACAGCCAGGCGGCCATTCAAGCCGTGCAGAATCCTGGCCGACCATCAGGCCAGTACGTACTACGGGCTATCTACGAGAGGATCAGGATCCTGAGAGACGGCGGCCTGCAGCAGGGAGATATAGAGCTGCAGCCAAAACTGACGTACGCCGGAGAATCCAGGCGCAGTGGGCGAAATGGTGGGAGCGACAACGGGTTGGAAAACCCACCAAACGGCTGATTCCGAAGCTGAATAAGAAGGTCCCAAGGATATTTAAGGGCCTGAGCAAGTCTCAGACCTCTATAATCATCCAGATGCGCACTATGAGGATCGGATTGAGACATTTCCTCTTCAAGATAAAGCAGGTCGACTCCGACCGCTGCGGGTGTGAATCAGGCTCTCAAACGCCTAACTACGTCCTTATGGAGTGCTCGCTGCACCTCGCCAGTCGGAAAATAATGATGGAACGCCTCGACTCTATCGAGGGACTGCGTGGGCGTATACAGGACTACGACGCAGTCATAAACCACCCGCAGGCGATACGCTACGTCGCCGATTTCATGCAACGAACAGGCCTCCTACAGCAGTTCCGATTCGCCACGTTTAAAGACGAGGAGGACGAGGAGGTCCCGGGACCCAGCACCCTCCTAGAGGGACTCGAACTAAACGAGGAAGACGATGGTTATATTGAACATTAAGAGCCAGGACGTCTCAACTGGCTACGTGACGCACACAGGAACAGTGGATCCCACTGGAATACACAGATAGAACGGAGTGGAAGGAGAGAACAGCGTCTAGGGGCGCAGTAGGCACGCGGCAGGCGTGTGGCAGCGGGTCTAGTTATGTTACTTTTGTCCTTTTTTGTCTACTGCATTGGGTTTATACGGCGTACGGGCTCGAGATTCTGCTTCATTCGGCGAAGCGCCTGCATAGCCTGTCGTATCAATAGATAGGCTTCACCAGGTTAATGGAATTTTGATTGATTGATTGATTGATGATTGATTGATTCATAATGGCTTATTCCCAAATATCTAGTTTTACCGATCAGTTTTCTGAGGCTGATTTTCTGCAGTCAGACGATTTACCTGCCCCTAGCAATACCCGCCGAACAGCCATTTCGGTGGCCCTGTCTGATCCTCGCCAGTCTTCCCAACCGCTAGCACCATCCTCGTTAAAACATGTTGGCCCTCGGTTCCACCAGATCTGGATACTATACGATACAGATCCTGAGATAGAGCAATCTCGCTTACAGTTTACAGAATGGTGGCTACAGACCGAGTTTGGAGTAAAGGAGGATGCTAGAGCTTCATTCGGCTGGGATAATAAGAAAATATCAAGTGTTTAGGATGAATTTAAACAAGTTGCACATGAGAAAACTGGCGAACTAAAGATTATATGCAAGCACTGCCATACTACACTTACTCATCCTCAGCTACGCCGCAGGGGAACAAGCCCCATGAATACGCATCTTAAAAGTACTACTTGCAAGCCTGGGCTGCAAAGACAAGGGATTGATTAGTTACTACTCTAATCTGTTAGTTTAAATATTATCTTATTCATCTACCACTATTTACTAACTCTTTTCTTATTTAGCCCTAAAACCGATCGCCCTAATCTTTCTCTGAAGATCTTCTTATCCATTATCTTCTCCAGCTTATCACCATGGCCCGACTACTATTCCGTATGCTTGAGCGTCCTGAGTTCTGACAACTTTAAGATACCATTCAACTAGCTCCTTCTAAGATTAAACTACCCTCTGCTCGGTCTATTCGTCGTCGGCTAGACCTGGAGATTCAACAAGGACAAAGAAGTGTGCTCGATAAATTACCACAGGGAAGCAGACTCTCAATTATATTAGACTGCTGGATATCACCCTTTTCATAAGTATTTATTGTAATTACTGGCTATTTCGTTAATAATGACTGGGAGTATCGCGAGGTCCTTCTTAGGTTTGCACCTCCACATGGTCTACATACCGGAAGCAATTTAAGTTCTGTTGTTATCAACATTCTTGAGGAACACCAGATCACCGATCGGATATTATCTATTACGACAGATAATGCAACGAACAATAATACTATGATTAATAGCATCTAATAAGAGATTAAGGTCCAAGGAATTAGTAACACAGGGGTCTTTCGGATTCCATGTCTTGCCCATGTGATTTAGCTGAGTCTTAATCAATTACTGGGTAAAATGAAGGCAGTACCTATTAATAATGAGACTGAGATTGAGTGGTCAGATAATCGCGCATTTTTAACACATTCTAAGCGCATAAACAGAGAGATAGTTGATACTCTAAATAAGGTAAGTCTTTCTTCCTCCCTTTTACTACAAAATCACTAACCTCTTACTTTATATCTAGATTCGGAACCTTACTATCTTTATCAATGCAAGCCCACAACGCCGTGAAGTCTTTTTAGGCCTTCAGACTGAAGAGCCTTATCTACTCCTTATTCAGGATGCCGTACACGATGGAATTCTACCTTTCTAATGCTCCGCCGTGCAAAGCGACTACAGGAGACCTTTAAACACTACTGTATAACCTATGGATACCCCCAATTCCAACTTGATAAAGAGGAGTGGCGCCAGGTCGACTACCTACTTTATATCACCCAACCATTTTTCAAATTCACTACTGCTCTCTCAAAGTCAAAGGATATCACTATTTATCTTATCTTTAGTATCTATAATAAGCTATTCAGTCATCTTAAGGCCTCTGAAGAGCAGCTTCGCCGGAAGATAATTCCCTGAAAGAAAACTATGCTTTAAGTACTCCAAGCAGCAAGGGAAAAGCTCTCAGAGTACTATAAGATGACTGACTATAAGTGCTACGGTGATATTTACGTGATTGCAACGATCCTAGCACCTTTAAAGAAGCGAAGCTTCTTTAAAACCAAGGATTGGCAAGGTCATATTGACTACGCTAGACAATACCGCGGTCGATAAGAAGAGGGAATTCTGGTGTTATAAGAGACGGCTTTCAGATAATAATGGCCCTCTATCACCTGGGGGTTTAGCTGGTTCAATTAATACTGTAGATAAGATTGAGATGCTTTGTGACTCCCAGAATACTCTCTAACCAGACGAGCCCCGAGGGAATAATGATAATGACCTTGATCGCTATCTTACTAAAGGTAAGCCCCTATCTAGTCATAAAGAAACTTCGAGAGATTTAAAGCTAATAAACTAGGACTGATATCTTAACATCCTTGTATATTCTGGAAGGAGTATTAATAAGAGTTTCTAATTCTTGCAGCCCTTGCACGGGATATCTTGTCTATTCCTGCCAGTGGTGCTGGTGTAGAACGTCTATTTAATTGCGCGTGTGATATCTATTATTATCGACGTGGGTAATAGAACCGGAGACAGTTAAAGCGCTGATGCTTTATATGTGTGTAATAAAATTCGAGGTTAAATAAAGGGAGATTGATTTCACTAAAGAGCTTATTTCAGTTGAGGAAGCAGCTCTTCTTGACCAGGAGAGAGGCTTAATACCACCTATGCCTTCTCTAGATCCTATAAGTGATAGTGAGGAGGCCGAAGATGAAGATATAGTGGTTGAGACCCCCTCTCAGTTACCACAGACTCAGGCTCAGAGTGAAAATACTAGACCCAAGAGATCTTGGAGTAGAAGTACTCAACCCCAGGAGAGTGAAGTTATACCTGAACCGGCTGATCTGGAGAATATATAATGACCTAGTCGAGTACGGAAGAAGACTAGGATGCCAGAAGGATTTGAAATTGGAACCCTATAAATAAATCAAAGAAGCACGCTACTATTTTAAATAATTATTTATAAGAAAAAGTAGATTTTGGTAAGATATTCTATACCAACTAGATACTAGAAAAATACTAAAAAGACTGCATAAGAAATCATCTGACCAAAAGGTCACGAGGCTTGGCCAGTTTGCTATGTTTATCTAACCATTGGTTAACCAAAACCGCATTGCAGTCTATTATGCACACAATACCGACCTCACGCGTTCGATTCCCGTGCCGGGCCGGGAAGAATTATTAGGCTAGAGCAAGCGCTCGCGGATTGATCAGATTGATCAGATTAGGACTAGCTAGCGGCCTAGGCAGTCCAAGAAGCCCAAGAACCTCGAAGATATAGCGCTTAGGAACGACGAAGAACAGTTCAGCATGCAGAATCGAGGATTTTCCAAGCTGAGGGGGTGTGTTGAAGTGCAATGAGTATAAAATTGTGCAAATGACCCTAGTCAAGAAGGGTTGACCCTTTTTGGCTCAGTGGACTGCAACAGCAGGCAGCGCTGTAGCGCTGCACTTCTCGCACCTTGTGCAACTTATTGTTAGTTCAATACACCATACATTTCAATGTATTTTGTGCCTTACACCCAACGATGCGCCGAACAACATATGCATGGAAAACGGGCTTTACTTTGCCCAGGATGCAGACTCGAGTGGCTCCTTCTTTTAGAATGCATGTACGGATTGGACCTGGACTAGCGCAGAGTTTCTGAAATATTGCAATTCTTAAATAAGGCTTATTTCTTAAATTCGATTAATGTAAGCATACATACATCTTGGGCCTATGGCTTCTTGTTTGTTTTGTCAACTATAGTAAATCTGTCAGAGTCGGCCCCTTTGAATTTAATGATTTGATATTATATGCTTAAGCATACTTCAATTGCTTAGATCTGAGTACAGCTGATTAATTCTTTAGATATTTATCGGATTCGGGTAATTGCAGGTCCACCAAGACCTTATAATATAACTTAGTACTTATAGTAGGGTAAATTTTCTCAAAAACAAGAATAAAGTGAGAATAATACTTATAGATATCTTTTAAATACCCAATACTAATATATATCTTTGATATCTTAATTAAAGTCTTATCTATGCCACAAACACTACAGTAGACCGTTCATATGATACTATTGTTATTCCCTACTCATGTTGCTCAGCCCCCACACTATGTTATATTCGACGGACTGCGGCGATCCATCATCTTTAGATTAACTCCCTCGCCCGGGGATCCGGCCGGAACAGGGCGGCCAGTGTAATAGGCGGAAATGTCACTATTCAAGTTAAATGTCCATGACCACCAGCATGTCCCCGCTGGTGTTCCTGCAAATGCTGCCGCCTTCTCCGCATCATGCGGCTATCACTATCTTTCTCCTCCTCGGGCTCAGGCACCCCTGTTTCAACAGGTACGTGTTGTTCGCTCCAAGGCTGCCAACTACTCCCCGCCACCGTATCAGTCTCGACTGGTATGGAAAACTCGGCTGCATTTGTTGCAGCCGGCTCCTCTGCCCCAGACCGGTGTTTCAAGAAGGCTTCCGCAACCTTTGACACTGTTTCGGCTTCTTCAGCTTCCTGAATGGCGGACAATGGCAGATCCTGGTTTAGCACACCCAGAGTGACATCTCGCTTGATTCTTAGCCAGTTGACCTGGTCGAAATCGTGGGGTCTGTCGGCGGTAGGGGGAGTCCGCATATACTCATTGTAAGGGTATTGGTAGGGAATGAGGAACATTCTGAGTCGGGATAAGTTGGATAGGTTAGCTCACCGGGTAAGATCGTACAGGGTAGGTGTATTTTGGACGTTCGGACGGGAGAGTGCGGGAGAATTAAGAGCAGGAGGGAGAGAGAGACTGTAGGGGGCTTACGGGTCCTCGGGATGTACTCGAAAGCCATAGTCGGTTAAGGTTTTGGTGGTTGCAGTCACAGCCGTCCCATGTTCCACGGGATAAGTGTATGTTGCTTGGAAAAGTACAAGTCAGCTGCTGATGTACT
Source organism: Aspergillus affinis (assembly GCF_023601865.1). Lineage (NCBI taxonomy): Eukaryota > Fungi > Ascomycota > Eurotiomycetes > Eurotiales > Aspergillaceae > Aspergillus > Aspergillus affinis. The sequence continues at coordinate 5,205 of NW_026515954.1, read as the reverse complement.
GGAAGAGAAAGGAGTGTATCACTCACGGAAGCATTCAGTGGCACCTTGGGAGTTGAACTGAGAGAAAGGTCAGTTGTCTATCAGTCGTCCTTTTCTTGATTTCGGAGTGGACATACCCCGTAAGCCTCGATGAAATGAGGGGCCTTATTATGAGGGGCCTCGTTATTGGCCTTGATTCGGTTATCACCCTCCTTGAATGGTGACCATGTCATGGTGATTGGAGGGCCATTGGGCTCGATTTTGCGCTGTTTCCGGAGTCTTTGGCAGGGCCACCATACTGCATTTAACCAAGCATTCCAGTCTTCACTGTGCGCACTGTTCACGTCCCGGCTCACGAAACGAAGAATCTGGTAATTGTTGTTGCCCGCCTCTTGGAGTGACCCGAAAGGAAATTCTTCCCTGATCGGTAGTGTCAACGTAAGCCTGTGCCTGCGAAAAAGGAGCTCGGCCAGGGATACATACACATTGCAGCGAGGCTGATCGCCGCGACCTTTTGGCCACCCTGGTGGTCGGGCTGCGAGGTCGCGGTACGCCGGGTCACGGGTCTTGTACCACCTTTCCGCATACGTCTGTGCGAACCTGCTCTGGGCCTTGTGATAGACCTTGTCACCGTCGAACCCAACTTCAATCGCCCAGCGCATATTATCGCAGGTCTGCATAGCAAATAAAGGTTAGTATACCGGAGCTGTTCCCAATTCCCATTTTCAACTTCCATTGGGAGCCCTTACCTCGTCGAAGCCGAGCCCATATTCACAAGTGTAAGTGACTTGGCAATCCTTAGTGCCTTTCTTATACACGACCTGCTGATAGCGGCCAAATTTTCCCTTCGGATTGCTCGGCTTGTTCTGATTGCGATCCGTGGGCTTTTGCCCGATTCCGGCAGGCCCCTGGCCGAGTCGATTCACAATGTCGTCTTGGAGGCTATGAGGCTTACTGCCCTCCACGTTGCCTTGGGAGCCATGAGACTCGTCGCCGTGATGGATGCGATGGAATACTTTGGTGAAACAGGCGACCATAGCCAGGCCTGTCATTAGACTCTCTCCAAGTACACCAAACGCACCTGCAGAACATACATCCACATATTAAAAAGCGCCAATCTAGGTATTCTTGGTGGGCACTGGATAGAAAGGAGGGGGAGAGCACAGCTGGAGGGCCCTAACACTTACCCAAAAAGGTTGCTACACTGGCTAGCACGGAAGTCTGGCAAACATCCCCTAATTTGCTGGGTTCGCTTCTCATACTGAGTTCCTTCTGGTCTTCATCTACTGGGCGATAGTCGCCTAACAACGATAGGCTGTCGGTGTTGGCGAGTTGAGAGGGCACGAATCCGGAGCAGCAGTACGACTGCGCTCCACCTGGGGTTTTGTTAATATCACGACGTAGGGTCCTAGAATGGGCCACGTACCGGTGCAGGTAAGGTTATTGTTGATGCGCAAATCCGTGTCTTCTTCGTATGAATTGGCTGTGCTCCTAGTTAGAACATCAAGGAGCGTATAAAGGAACAGGAAGAAGATCCCGAACTCACTGTTCATCGCAATCAACTCTGTGCCGCTGGGGCAATACTCGGTCGAGCAGGCCATGCCCACTCCATTCCAGCCATTCCATGAGCAAGTCCCAGTGGTTGTCCCAGGTGCACAACATAATGTGCGAACAGTGCCATCCCTGCATGACTCGTCGCCGTCGATGTTCGGAACCTGCCCTTTAGCATACGCGTGCGAGGTATAGCGCTCAACACACTGGCCTCCGCAGAATGTCCAGTAGCAAGAGTTGGCAATTGTAGCAGCCCGCTCTATTGATCCTTTTTGTTTCCTGAATGTCTCTGTATCGGCAGGGGAAACACCATTTGATGGTCCTATACCAAGCATATCGTTTGAACTGCTATGATCTAAGTCATCAAGGTCAACTGCCCAGATCAACACGCCACCAAGGCATAGTTTGTTTGCTTCTGCTATCTTCATCTGGATGGTCTCCCCGTCATCGTATGAGACCCACTGGTTACTATCCCAGGAAATCCACTTGACAGCGGCTTCAGCATTAAGAGTTGGAGTAAGGTTGTTCTCAGTAATAATACGCCGGATCTCGGAATTAGAAAGTGTCCCTGATGAGTTAGTACACTCCCCAGGTTTACCGCCGTAGCTAAAGATGCAATTGGGCTGGTTGCAGCTTGGATCTTCCAGCGTAAATGAACGACCGTACCACCCAAGCCCAAAATTTACCCGAGAGGGATCCACGTCGTTTCTCCATAAGAGGTCAAGACCTAACTTGATCTCAGTGATATTGGTATGGGGGCGTACGTAGGGACCGGTGTTCTTGTTAGAGGCGTCCCATACGCCGTGAATATCATATGTCATGATGTTGAAGAAGTCGAGGTGCTCTTGCATTCCCTGCAGGTCAAACCATCGTAGATACCAGTAGGATGCTGGTAGAGTGACACTAATGCCGTACCTTCCCTGAAAAGCATTCTTCATGTCTCGAAGCAGCTCGACAAAGTTAGCCGTGTCATCAGGGTTACCACCACGATCATCGGCTCCAGGATACTAGTTTGCCGATCAGCAATGGTTGTTACCTGGTACGTACTCTTAGCAAATATAACACTTACCTCCCAGTCAAGGTCAACGCCATCAAAGCCCCAGGTTTGCATGAAATGGACTAGAGACTTAATAAAGGTTTGGCGATTCGCCGCACTACTTGCCATGTCGCCAAAGGCTGTCTGGGTGTTTGGGGAGTTGGTGGCGTCCTTTAAAAGGAAAATGTCAATCGACGAGGACACTGGCAATAAGGTTCTCCGATCTTACGTTGAAGCTCCAGCCGCCCACAGCAATCCATGTCTTCAGTGACCTGTACTCAAACTCAATGAGCTTCAGCAATAAATGGGAGTCTCTTTGTACTTCACGTACGGCTTCTTGGATTTGAGACCTGTAAGCTGAGGGTAAAGAGTTTCATCATTGGCACTCATTGGAAGTATCTGGAAAGTGGTCGGATGGAAGAATGCAAATGCTTGCTGTGTTTTAGCCATAATAAGGGCAGAATAGAGGTGGCGGAAGGCTTACCAAAATTGAGGTGTGTCAAAGACACAATGTCGATGTCCGACGGTTGGCGCTTGTCGCATTTCCGCGTGGATGACCTGTTGAGTTTCTCCCATCAGCGTGACCTTGTAGAGTCATAAGACTGGCCCTTGGTATACTAGCCCTCATAGTATCCGATCGTTCGCGACATGCTTTGACCGCCGCAGGATGGCTCTTCTACGGAGCCGCAGCCACCGTATCCCTTCTGGCAGCCCTTCCCACAAAAGTCCTGGTGAGAATCACGCACATCAGCGGCTTTTTGTTTAAAAAAGGATGGCGTAAATAGGATTGGAAGAGCACCCACCTCCGTCGTTCCACAGAAACCATACTTGGAGCAGCAAACATTCAGAGGGCACGTTGCAGACTCTGGTAGGGCGTACTGTCCGCATTCGGCCTTTGCATCACAGTCCGAAATGCAAGTGTCCTTGCCACACTCGTCGGGCGAGAACCCACAGATTCCTTTCTAGCAGCCGGTTAGATCGAGACGCTAGTGAAGGTAACTCATCTTACCTTACTGCAGCAAGCACCATTGACACAAGGAGTACCTGGCGCACAAATGCCTACAGGGAGCTCATCCCTCTTCACCAGGGAACGGACATCTTTGGTTAAGCCTTGAAGTACACGGACCAAGGGATTCACCGATTGACCAGACACGTTTTGGAAGACCGGAGTCGAACTCGAGTGAGCAGCATATAAAGCCTTATAGATAGCGCTGTTGTTGTGGGCGCTTGACCCGGAAACAGCAGTTGCTGCCGCCAGAAGCCCAGCGAAGACGGTCGCAGAATGAACATGCATCGTGGCTCCTGTCGTAAAACCAAAAGCGCAACGGTTGCTTCCACGGGCTCTTTTCAAATGCTTACCTTCGGCTATTTATTCATCAGCCTTTTATAGAGTCTCAGAACCTCTCATCCGAGGTATGGTCCGGGCCGGACCTATAAAACGCAATACTCTACTCGGGGCGAAGATACTGGAGATGAGTACCGCAGGCAAGCGATTCCAAATACAGTAGAAGGCTCCGAAATGCAAGGTAACCTTCTCATAAAATCGTGCATCCTAGCGCATCCTCGACAACGGACGTTGTTAGTTCCACGTTGACCCTGCTCGCACTCCACCGGAAGCACTTGAGGCTGTAGCGCATGCCTGGCTCAAGGCGGGCACTTGGCATGCGACTCGACCGGCGGGATGTGCCGACCGGCCCTGGCCAGACTCTTGAAGGTCTTCCCCGACTCTCCGGGCAGATCCGTGGGTATGTGTGGCATGGCACTGCAGATCCGGTGTTCCTCGGCTTTAGGGTTTAGAGTCACCTTATTTCTGCTCACTCGAAAACCTCCTTCACATGAATCTACCGAATGTCTTAATACCCATTGGTTCGACACTACAGCTGACGGCGTCCAAAAGGCTTGCCTTTGTTCTCATCGGTCTGCCATTAGCGGCCTATGCAAAGGGGCGGATGGGGCATTGTAGCAGCCCTAGGCCTCGCCATCCTATGGTCTTAGGTCCTGGTCCTAAATTTCAGGACCAGTCCGGGTTGAATCGGGCATGTTGCGGTCTTTGGCGAGGCCTAAGTAGCTCATCGGCGGTTGCGATATATTTTTCTTAGATGCATTAGCGCCTCGCTTCATTGGACTAAGATAGGATACACACTGGCTTAAAGGTGTAAAGATTTGGATATTCTTTCTCTCTTTAGTTTCTAACATTCTCCACGTTCGTTTCTGCTATAGGGCTACAGGCTTAGGCCTCCAGTTTAAACAACTTGGGACGTCTTTCCCCGACTCTACCCCGTATATTATATAAGATTAAAAATACAACGAGTACTCCTAGAATCGCACACGCTCCTAAAGGATCCTGCAGGAACATCGGCGGTCTTGGCCCACAATGATCAAGCTTGATTTGTCTTAGCTCCATAGCAGCCCCCACATTCTCGTATCTCGCTTAGCCTATAACGATATAGTAGCCGGCTCGGGCCATGGATTCACAGGCATCTCCCGGGAGTCCCGGCGAGTTTAAACCCCTTTTTCCTGGCCCATGCGACTCCGTATTTCACTAGTGGGCGGCTACCTGTTTGGTTTGGTTTGGTTGTATTTTACGGCCGCGGTTCACCGCCTAGGCACATGACCCGCCATCCCCTGCTGGGGCAAAG